>NC_052336.1:22990649-23225649 GCF_016432855.1 Salvelinus namaycush | reverse complement strand
TATCTATCTATCTATCTTTACCTACCCATCTATCTATAGTATCTATCCATAGTATCTATCTATACTATCTATCTGTCTATCTATACCTAGCTATCTATCTACCAATCTATCTATCCCTACCTATCTATCTATAGTTTCTGTCTATAGTATCTATATTATCTATAGTGTATATCTATAGTATCTATCTATCTCTCTATCTATCGTGTCTATAGTATCTATCGTATCTATAGTATATATAGTATCTATCTCTCTGTCTGTCTCCAATTCTTTGACCATGATAAAGGGAAGTCCCAGGCTTCCTCTCATCACACTTCTAGCATCTTGGACAGAGAGCGACGCAATTAAGAACTAACACTATGTCTGTTGCCATGTAATCACTTTGATATTTAACATCAATACAAGTTTGTGCACTTTGATATATGAGTCTGCCTTGAAGAGTCTTGTGAATATATTAAAACAAGTTGAATTAGTAATTCAAATGTGCGCACAACTAAAAAATAATATAAAATAAGAGGAGAATGTGGTGAGGAGTGGGGACAAATTAGCCGAGGGCTTGATGAACTAGAGGAATGGCCTAGAACAGGCATGTGTTTTAGCCTTGTGCCTTTCACCTTTCAAATAATTTTAAGGCCAGAAATATCTAATATAATCTTAGCTTTTTGAGATTTCTTCATTTCTCTGATAGAAAATATTCTAATTATTATGTCCTTATGCATTTTTAATGTGCCTAGAACAGCCTTTGAAATTACAGTGGAGACTTGAAGTACATGTGTCCGTTTTTGCACTTAGATTAAAAAAAAGTGCTTGAGATGAAATAGTTTAGTGATGAATAACTAATGGGCATTTTAACATGCTAATTTATTTCATTTTGATTTGCATATTCTATGCATTTCCATGTTTTCAGATCATTTATGTAAAAGGAAAGATTGATAACAATTAATGTAGTGATAAGTCCTTTTAGATAGACAAAAGTGCATGTATTCTGAACTGTTCAAAATAAGGGACAAAGCACAAAGTAAGTATTTCGTTTTCCAGTTGTGTACAGAAGAGTAGACGACGTTGTTAGCTCTCACTATACAATGTTATTCACAACAACCAGTAGATACTATTTCAGGCATTGCACAGTCCTGACAATAAGAACATACAGTATCTTATACAGTATGGTCACCAACACACCAATCAGCTTGATCTCTGAATTCTGCATTGAGTCAATTATAATACAATTATTTGGTATCTTCATGTTTTCACACCTTCAATTGGCTACTAAAAAATCATAATTGTGTGTGTGTGTGTGTGTGTGTGTGTGTGTGTGTGTGTGTGTGTGTGTGTGTGTGTGTACACCATTGCTTGTGCATGCATCTGTTTCTACATATGTATACATATGTGGGTGTATGTTGTTTATGCTATATCGACCCTATGTGTTTTTGTGTCACATGTGGTCCCTCGGTGATGTCATCGAAGACCTTCAGCATTATTCTACTAAGCTACAGTATGCTCTGGAATTTGAAAGCCTAATTGAACAGTATCTACAGACATGCTATAAAAGACACACACCACAGATGGTGCAGTGGTCAGCCTTTGGGGGAGAACAGAGATGAAATGAAGAGTTGCTCCGAGAGGGCAGTGTGTGAGGAGTTAGTGCTAGGATACATTAACAATAATAATTCATTTTATTTGCGCCTTTCAAGGACACATACAGATTAAAAATATAATAAAGTAGCAAATATAAACATGAAATTATGAAGAGCAAAGTACATTGGAAAAAAAGGAGCATGGCACCAAAATATAAAACAACATCACAGATACTCAACATTACACCAAAATACAACACAACATCAAAACATTACACCAAAATACAACACAACATCAAAACATTACACCAAAATATAACACAACATCAAAACATTACACCAAAATACAACACAACATCAAAACATTACACCAAAATACAACACAACATCAAAACATTACACCAAAATACAAAATAACAACAAAACATTACACCAAAATACAACACAACAACAAAACATTACACCAAAATACAACACAGCAACAAAACATTACACCAAAGTACAACATAACACAACAACACAACATTACACCAAAGTACAACACAACATTACACTAAAATACAACTTATAACACAATAACAAAACATTACAACACAACAACACAACATTACACCAAAATACAACATAACACAACAACAAAACAACACAACAACAAAGTATTACACCAAAATACAACACAACAACACAACATCACACCACAATAGAACAACACAACATCACACCAAAATACAACAACACAACATTACACAAAAATACACAACATTACACAAAAATACAACAGCACAACATCACACCAAAATACAACAACACAACATTACACCAAAATACACAACATTACACAAAAATACAACAGCATAACGTTACACCAAAATACAACAACACAACATTACACCAAAATACAACACAACAACACAACAGCAATACATCAAAATGCAACACAACACAACATTACTAATGGTCATCACCAGTGGTGTAAAGTAAATAAAAATACTTTTTAAGTAAAAATACTTTAAAGTACTACTTAAGTCGTTTTTTGGGGTATCTGTACTTTACTTTACCATTTATCTTTTTTGACAAATTTTACTTCTACTCCACCACATTCCTAAAGAAAATATTGTACTTTCTACTCCATACATTTTCCCTAACACCCAAAAGTACTTACATTTTGAATGCTTAGCAGGACAGGAAAATGGTCTAATTCACACATAAAGAGAACATCCCTGGTCATCCCTACTGCATCTGATCTGGCGGACTCACTAAACACAAATGCTTTGTTTGTAAATTATGTGTGTGTGTTGTGTGTGCCAATGGCTATATGGACATTTTAAAAAACAAGAAAATCGTGCCATTTGGTTTGCTTAATATAAGTAATTCGAAATGATTTAAGAATATTTTAGCAATTACATTTTATTTATTATTCTTTTTTATTTCACCTTTATTTAACCAGGTAGGCCAGTTGAGAACAAGTTCTCATTTACAACTGCGACCTGGCCAAGATAAAGCAAAGAAGTGCGACATAAACAACAACACAGAGTTACACATGGAATGAACAAACGTACAGTCAATGACACAATAGAAAAATGCTATATACAGTGTGTGCAAATGACGTGAGGAGGTACGGCAATAAATAGGCCATAGTAGCAAAGTAATTACAATTTAGCAAATTAACACTGGAGTGATAGATGTGCAGATGATGATGTGCAGATGATGATGTGCAAGTAGAAATACTGGTGTGCAAAAAAGCAAAATAGTTAATAAAAACAATATGGGGTTGAGGTAGGTAGATTGAATGGGCTGTTTACGGATGTGCTGTGTACAGCTGCAGCGATCGGTAAGCTGCTCAGATAGCTGATTCTTAAAGTTAGTGAGGGAGATATAAGTCTCCAACCTCAACAATATTTGCAATTCGTTCCAGTCATTGGCAGCAGAGAACTGGAAGGAAAGGCGGCCAAAGGAGGTGTTGGCTTTGGGGATGACCAGTGAGATATACCTGCTGGAGCGCGTGCTATGGGTGGGTGTTGTTATCGTGACCAGTGAGCTGAGATTAGGCGGGCCTTTACCGAGCAAAGACTTATAGATGACCTGGAGCCAGTGGGTCTGGCAAAGAATATGTAGCGAGGGCCAGCCGACGAGAGCATACAGGTCGTAGTGGTGGGTGGTAGATGGGGCTTTGGTGACAAAACGGATGGCACTGTGATAGATTGCATCCAGTTTGCTGAGTAGAGTGTTGCCTACTTTGTAAATTACATCGCCGAAGGATAGTCAGGATAGTCAGTTTTACGAGGGTATGTTTGGCAGTGTGAGTGAAGGAGGCTTTGTTGCGAAATAGGAAGCCGATTCTAGATGTAATTTTGGATTGGAGATGTTTAATATGAGTCTGGAAGGAGAGTTTACAGTCTAGCCAGACACCTAGGTATTTGTAGTTGTCCACATATTCTAAGTCAGAACCGTCCAGAGTAGTGATGCTAGTTGGGCGGGCGGGTGGGTGCAGGCAGCGATCGGTTGAAGAGCATGCATTTAGTTTTAGTAGCGTTTAAGAGCAGTTGGAGGCCATGGAAGGAGTGTTGTATGGAATTGAAGCTCATTTGGAGGTTTGTTAACACAGTGTCCAAAGAAGGGCCAGATGTATACAGAATGGTGTCGTCTGTGTAGAGGTGGATCAGAGAATCACCCGCAGAAAGAGCGACATCGTTGATATATGTAGAGAAAATAGTCGGCCCGAGAAGTGATCCCTGTGGTACCCCCATAGGGACTGCCAGAGGTCCGGACAAACAGGCCCTCCGATTTGACACACTGAACTCTGTCTGAGAAGTAGTTGGTGAACCAGGCGAGGCAGTCATTTGAGAAACCAAGGCTGTTGAGTCTGCCGATAAGAATACGGTGATTGACAGAGTCGAAAGCCTTGGCCAGGTCGATGAATTTGACTGCACAGTACTGTCTTTTATCGATGGCGGTTATGATATTGTTTAGTACCTTGAGCATGGCTGAGGTGCACCCGTGACCAGCTCGGAAACCGAATTGCACAGCGGAGAAGGTATGGTGGGATTCGAAATGGTCAGTGATCTGTTTGTTAACTTGGCTTTCGAAGACTTTAGAAAGGCAGGGCAGGATGGATATAGGTCTGTAACAGTTTGGGTCTAGAGTGTCACCCCCTTTGAAGAGGGGGATGACCGCGGCAGCTTTCCAATCTTTAGGGATCTCGCACGATACGAAAGAGAGGTTGAACAGATTGGTAATAGGGGTTGCAACAATGGCGGCGGATAATTTTAGAAAGAGAGGGTCCAGATTGTCTAGCCCAGGTGATTTGTATGGGTCCAGGTTTTGCAGCTCTTTCAGAACATCTGCTATCTGGATTTGGGTGAAGGAGAAGCTGGGGAGGCTTGGGCAAGTAGCTGCAGGGGGTGAGGAGCTGTTTACAATTGATACTTAAGTATATTTAAAACCAAATACTTTTTGACTTTTACACAAGTAGTATTTTACTGGGTGACTTTTACTTTTACTTGAGTCATTTTCTGTTAAGGCATCTTTACTTTTACTCAAGTAGGACAGTAGGGTACTTTTACCACCACTGGTCATCACCAACTAATCCCAGTCTATCCCCATGACCATGTACAAGACTTTAGGGTATTTGGCCAGCATTTCCCCCTTGTATTAGAGTGTTTATCAGCATGTAACTGTGTATATGCGTGTATTGTGCAGTAGTTTGGCTCCAGCACCAAAATGCAGAGGTGATGGGCACGCTGTTATGGATGTTATCATGGTCTCGCTTGCAATGTTGATTGTCTTGCCTTCATAGCGGCTATCTCTGGTTAGTAAACTTGACCTATCTCTGGTACTGCTCCTGCAAAAAAAAAAAAGAATCCCCCCATCTCTTCTGCAGACACTAATGGGGTCTTATGGAAACAAAATGTGTGTGGGCCTCTCCTTTTAGGTGCCTGTCTATTAAAACCGAAACAACATTAGTAACAGCTACTACACTCCACAATTAGTCTGGGCGAGGCGTCCGCTCCAGGAGCCTGGGTGAATGGATAGTGTTGTGGTCTGGTCCTGCACTGGTTTAGCTTGTCAGCTCTGTCAGGAGGGGGCAAAGGTTAAACGGGTTAATGCTGCCAGTGTGGGAGGTGTGGACAAGGCATTTGTCAGGACAGGAGAGAGGGATGGAAGGATGGAGAGAGAGAGAGAGGAAAGACGGGGTGGTGCTGGAACATGGAAGAGGGAAATGAGAAAGCTGATGCTCTGAAAGAACTGTCCAACACAATGCCTTTCTTAAATATTTCCATTCTCACGGGTATAGTTGACTCCCTTTCTTGGAAGGCATGGTACACAAGATATCCACACACCAGTGTGGTTTGCAGTTTCACTGAGCACAACCATGTGTGTGGGTGCCCTTCACTGCTCCTGGATGCCCCAGGCAACCACAATAATGGCGGAGCACAGCACAGAGCAGCGACAGTCAGCTGTGACGACCACGCGCCATGCGTGAGTTATTATCTAATCTGAAGTCCTGCCCTGGCTTGCATTTGTCAATCTGTTTGTGGTGCTCCCAAGGGGCTGTGCTTCCTCCATTCCCCCCACCCCAAATGCCCACAAGGTCCCATCCAGCTACCTGTATACTTCCTGCCTGCTCTTGCTTGGGGCTCGTGTCATGAATGATTTAAGGATATGTGCACAGTGGACACAGTGAAGTGCTTCTGCAGAGTGAAGGAAAGAGGTGGGACTCCTTCGGTGCATGTCCTCTTTTGACACCAATAGTCACTGACTGAAGTAAAGATGCCAAACTTTAATAACAGGCTGTTTTGTTTTTGATGGAGACAGCACAAAGGACCTGGCACAGTTGGGATGAGCTTTCTAAGTCTCATCAGGGGAGGATGTAATTGATTTATGGCCCAGCGATAAAGATCGATGGCCGCCGGCCGCGGTTATGACACCAACAGAGTCGCAATGGCACCATGCGACAGGAGACGCAGGCCTATTAGGGAGACACAATCAAATATTCAGAACCGCTGGACACTCTCGTTATTTATTCATGCTAATACAAGTATATTAAAGAAGCTAAACAGGGTTAGTGCTCAATCACTCACAAAGGGAATCATCTGGTGCATTTATCAGGACCATTCTCCTAGCTAACTCTCCCTCTGTCTACCCACAGTCTAAACTGATGCTAACTGACAAGGAGGGGAAGACCTGGAGGGCCCTCTCTACAGACACACCAGAGAGTGACTGAAAGTACAGTAAATGTCTCTCCTATGGTGTGATCCACAATATGGCTGCGATGGGTGGAACCATCTAAGTTAACTCTAAAAACTAAGCAATTGAGGAAGGTGGGATTTACCTTTCACTAACCTGAGTAAAAAGTTGGCTCATTAAATGGATATACTGTACGTAAATATAGACATAGTGAGAACATCCCACTTCAAGCACTTTGACACACAGAGACGATTCTGTATAGCTGTATAATCTTAAACCAACTGCCCCACCCACACGCAGAAGACACAGTGCACAGTGTTTCATGAATGAGACTCCGGAGGTGCGTCTTCATAATTGCGAATCAGAAAAGTGAGATGGAGGTATGATTGATATTGGTACACCGCGATTACATATGAATAAGAGCAGTCGTCATTTTTCAACACTTTCAGACCATCAACACTATCGTGTTAATGATAGTGATACTGTCAGCCCATAAAAAGACTCAGATGTATTGTGTTTTAATGCCCTCTCTCAAAGGAAAAAATACAATATCCAGGGCCTGTCACTCTCATAAACCTAGCTGAATATTGATCTCCCTCTAAATTGGAGAGGGAAAAACAATAATGTTGCCTTTTTAGGAACATGAAATTACATGCGCAAACATGGTGAAATGTGCTTTTGCCTGTCATCTAGCAGTCCTGTAGTTATTCATCAGGAGCAAAACAGAGTCACATAAGAGACATATTAGAAAGTAAGAGACAAAACAATGGGCCTTGAACTAAAGTCTGGACATATTCTATTCCAACTAAACTTAACCCATTTGTACACACTTAAACCCAATTAACTCTGTTACCCCCATGCCCTAACCCTAGCATCCACATGCTAATTCCCTAATATTGATACAACCAAGTACCAATACACCTACATATCCTAGCCCTAAATGCCCTATTTGTTACTCATAAACCCCAGATCCGTTCCAAAAACTCCTCATCCCTGTTACTTGCCTATCTCAGGCCTGTTACCCACTTTCATTAGGCTTGTATTCCTCAAGTCACCAACTGTAATCTATAACCAGCTATTCGCTGCACATCCCAACCTTGTTATTTGCATACCGTAGTCATGTGACCTCTGACCTGTATACGCTAATCATGTAATATATAAACTTATAGTACAGTGGTTTAACACATGTGCCCCAGCACCGTTCACTTTTTTCCTACCACTGCCAGAAAGGATTTGAATTAGCAATCTATGTCAATCTACACCCATTACCTGTATGAGCTTGTTATCCCTACACCCCAATACTCATATAAACCAGGCAAATCCATCGGCATACTCCTAAAACAGGTATATTGCTACATGTCAACCCCAATTGTCATAACAATAGGTGTACTTCTGCATTTCAGCCCCAATGTTCATACAAACCAGGTGTACACCTGTACTTCAGCTCCAATTGACATACCTACAAAGTACGCACTTGTGCTTGAACCCAATTAGTCAAATAAGCCAGGTCTAAATACGTGCTGAAGCCTGAATACTCATAAACCATAAACCAGGTCTACCCCTGCAACTCAGCTCCAGTACTCCTACAAATGAGGTCTACACCTTTGACTGAGTCACAATACTAATATACACCTGCATTTCAACCCAAATGCCCACACAAACAAGGTTGAGCTCTGTGGCCATGTCCCAATACTCTGATAAACCAGGTTTACCCTTGTGACTATTCAGCAAAGCTCCAATACATCAGGTCTACCCTTCTGCAAGAGACAGTAAACAAGCCCATTGACATTAAATATTTGTTAAGTTATTTCACTAATTCAGTTTACGGGTCAATACACAGCAAATTCCCCCTGAAATAACAAAATATGACATTTTACAGACAGAATGACTGATGTAAACATTTGTAAAGGCTAATGTATAATGATAAAAGCATCTGTAAGATCATCTTGAGCAGGTACATCCATAACCCAACTCAACTTCAATCTACTGAAGAAGAAACAATTGGCTATGATTAAATATACACTCAGTGGCCAGTTTATTAGATACACCACCCCATTCTAGAAAATGGTTCGCTCCTACAGATAGTAGGGGTACTGTCACGTGTGCTCCCTCTCTGGCCTCTAGGTCACCAGGATGCTCGTTATGGTGCACACCCGCACCCGCGCGTCATCAGTCTCACCTGGACTCCATCACTTCCCTGATTACCTTCCCTATATATGTCACTCCCTTTGGTTCCTTCCCCAGGCGTTATTGTTTCTGTTCCTGTGTCATGTCTGTGTGTTGTTCATGTTTCATTGCTTTGTATTATGTTGTGTTTATTTATTAAAACACTCACTCCCTGAACTTGCTTCCTGACTCTCAGCACACATCGTTACATGAGCTAACATGCGCTAATGTGATTAGCATGACGTTGTAAGTAACTTTACATGAACTGTTACAGGAACCTAGAGTGAATGCAAGATTTATTGATATAATAGGCTCTATAGAAAGTGTGTGTGAGTGGTGTGTGTGTGTGTTTTGTGTGTGTGTCTGTTGTACTGTAGAAACTCAGGGGCATATTGACGTTGCCAGGAGGGTGCTGAGAGAGAGAGGTTTGCTCACTGGCCCTGAACTCTTACCAGAGGGGCTCTACTGGGGACACAGAGCATCAGTGCTAATCACAAACACAACGTCTCGCCATCTCAGACCACAATCCAGTTAACTCAGACTGGAGATCCTCAAACTCCAGCAGACACACATCACTGCTTATCCCTGATTAGTGAGGTACTGGGAAACGGACAGGATGTACATGTACAGTTAATGTATACATCTCTGGAAGAGAGCTCACCCAGACCTTGATAAAAACGTCTTTTTTTTAAGTCAAATATCACTTTTGTCCACAGTATGGTTGTTGTGATGATAAAATCGTTTTTCCGGATACATTGATATCATAGAGAAGAAGCAGCTCCAGTGGGCACGAGATCACCAACACTGAACAATTGAGGAGTGGAAAAACATTTCCTGGGCCAACGAATCCCAGTTCATGTTGCGTCATGCTGATGGCAGAGTCAGGATTTGGTGTAAGCAGCATGAGTCCATGGCCCCATCCAGCCTTGTGTCAACAGTACAGGCTGGGGCGGTGGTGTAATGGTGGGGGAATGTTTTCCTGGCACCCTTGATACCAATTTAGCAATGTGTCCACGCCCCAAAGAATTCAGGCTGTTCTGGAGGCAAAAGGGGGTGCAAATTTCATCAACGTATTCATTTCTAAAGCTGCTGAATGCAGACTTCTGATTCCAAATTTGTCTGTAAAAGTACACCTTGGAGGAATATGCTGGTGGTCTTATGACCATTTTGAGAAATCATATCAAACTTCTCTGAATCATGCTAGACACCTTGATAATGGATAATATATGAAACATTTGATTTGAAGTACAAATGTAACTTCTCTTGAGCTTGTAAAGTACAACAGTTTTTTTTCTTCACTATTGTGACCTTTGGGATTAATTGGTTTAACCCCAAGTGAGTTGCTGAACTTTCTACCTACAGTATGGCTAAGAGTACACTGGTTTTATCTGTGTGTTACTAACATTGTGGTATTAGAATATGGCAGGAAGTAAGTGAGCTCTGCTCTAACGAGAGACCTGTCCCAAGTGGCGTAATGTGTTCTTTGTAAAAAAGCTAATTAAGTGGCAATTAAACACCACTGTCTGTGAGAAGGAAAGTAAATCTGGTCAGGTTTGTGACAGAACATGCCCAAATGGTTGGTGGTTGGAGAAGCCTTTTTAACGCTTTTGTTGGTTTGTCATCAAAGTCACACCTTTAGTGATTGCTTCAGGACTTTTTTCATCATTGAACGTCAGACTAGATTTTCCCCATTTGTGGCAGCCAAAACCGAGAAAGAAAAAGAGGGAGTCAATACAATGTTGGAAAACCAATGCATGAGATGCATGTTTGTCTAAGTAGAATACATTTGTGATATAATGGCAGGCGACAGAGTGTGTGATGTTTTCTATCTTTCATTATCATGCGGCCACCACAGCTAGACATTACCTGTTGATGGCAGAGAGGAGCGGAGCCCTGATGGACAGATGGGTGGGATGGCTGATGAATTCCTGGCAGGTGCTTTGTCAGAGGGGAGGCAATTTAAACCCCCAGGGGAAGGAAACCATTTAGAGTTCAGACCACTTCTAATGTAGAAGAGTCACATTTCCCTTCCCATTTTTACAATCAAATGACATTAATTGTTGGTTTTAACAAGGTCCTGGTCAGCATTAACATGCGTCGTTCACCTAGACACCAGCCCATAATGCTCCATATCAGCCCACTCTAATTTAGAAAAATGTCCATAGAGGGGTCAATCTCCCTTTCATACATAGTGACTGATAGATCCAATACCTTTGGAATCAGATAAAACTTTGACAAATGGCCCTGTGCTGAGCCGTGGGGAATGGCTGTACGGGGCTGGCTGAGGCTGGCTGGGGCTCTGTCCATGCCAGCCTGCCCCTCTCCCATCACGGCCTCGCTGGCTTTGATCAATGGGCCACACCGCAGACACGTAGGTCTGTCCGCCGTCACATGATTAAAAGAGCTGGAGGATATTGCTTTCCCACCATCTACTCTCAGAGAGAAAAAACTTCATAAAACTGAGGCGACAGCGTCCTCTTTCTCGCTCTGATGATTCTTGGGTGATATGGATTGATCAGAAAGGTTATGCGGGGGATTGAAAGAGGCTGGATGGAAGTGGGATGAAAATATCAGAGGCTATGATCATTTTCCATAGTCCTAGAGCAGGAAAAATTATCAAAATGGCCACTTGACACATATGTGCATACTAGATGCATATGCAATATGTCAACAGTGAAACTCTCTCATGTATGCTGGGGGAGGATCAACAAGAGTGGACATCCCTTGAAACCCATATCTCAGAAATATTTAGAATGGTTTTCAATGGTCAGTTCTCAAAAACAGTGTAAAAGTCACTAAAACCAGACATATGGTCCAATGTGGCTCAGTAAGCATGGTGCTTGCAATGCCAGGGTTGTGGGTTTTGATTCCCACGGGGGAGTAGTACAAAAAAGTATGAAAATGTACGCACTCACTACTGTAAGTCGCTTTGGATAAGTGTCAGCTAAAATGTTTAAAAAATATATATATATATATAAACTAGAGATTGGCAGTAAGTCAAACCTAACATCGACCGGCCCAATGAGGAAGGTAGCAGGGCTGAGGAGATGAGAAGAAGATGCGTCCAGGTGATTGAGAAGTCGATGAGACTCCTGTCTGTAGCGTAGTGTACCCAGACACTTGGGGTTCTCCTAGCTATGTTCGCTACTACCTCTCCCATTACCTCCAACCCCAGGAATCCCACCCCCATCTGCATAAATCACACCGCCAGTGACAAATCGACCGTGCGATTAGCATGATATATAGTGTAAAAATGTAAATAATAACAAGTGCTCTTAATTGGCACGCTACCTGGCAACAAATCAGTTATGCTGCTGTCCTGCACCGTGGCGCAGTGCTACGACAAAATCATTAAGAATATGTGCCGTCGTATCCCCTTTGTGACACTCTCTCTCTGTCTGTTGCCTGGAAGTTTGTGGGGAATTTGTCACTCAGCTATCTCTTGGGGGAGGGGTGTTTGTTTAAGGTTGGGTGTTGAGCCCCAACCCATGCAGTTCGATCAGTTTGTTTGTCTTAGCATATGGCGGATGCTGTGTACTTTAAATGCACAATATAATTGATTTCTCAATACTTCTCAATACTCAATACTACTACTCAATACTGTACTCATATTGATTTATCAAACTCACTTTCAGTAGTATGCCATGCCAACTGCAGGGCGTTTGGCTCTGAAGTGAAAGGAAAATGTAGATGCCGTTTTCCATATACATTTCTGTAAACCACAGTCATCACCATAGCAACACATCAAAAGCTTGCATGGCATACATGGCGAACTTGGTAAAACAGAGATCTCACACATGGCTTTCTTTTCATCTGTCAGAGTGGTTTGTCCCTGGGCTGGCCCCTGTCGTTGTTTACCTCTTTGAGAGCTGGTCCGTAATGATCCTGGGCTGGTCTGGCTGGCTGTAATATTCAGAGGATAGGCCTAATGAACAGACTGGAGAAGCAGAGGAGTGATGGAGACACTGACTTTCCCCCTGATTCTGTGGGCCTAGACTAGTCTACTCATCAGTACAGCCATGACGGGGGTCCCGCTGCCTTGCCTCCCTGATTTACACATTCACAGGAAGAAAAGGAAGAGAGGAAAGAGACCTCTGTTATCAGGGGACTGACACCAGCCTGGAGAGGGGCTGTAATTAGATTGGGATATATGGGAGTAGTTAAGGCCCTAAAATATCATTGATCAGGGGGGGATATCGACAGACGCACACTAAGCTGCTACAACAGCAAACCGACAACCACCGAACATCCTTCTCTCCGTGCAAGGTGTTGTTCTTGTTATACTCTGCTATTACTTAGCTGGTTAACACAGCTCTCAGACCTGTTCATTAGTTTACCTGGCAACCAGACGTCCGAGGAGGATGCCATACCACTGTTATATTTGAACAGACCATGACTGGACAGTTGAGTTGTTCAAGTCAATAGGGGTATATCCAGAACCTTACAGAGGTTTAGAATGTGTCACAACAAAATAATGGCTTACTTTGTTCTTCAAGTTAAGCTTAATTAACTAATACCAGGATATAATTGTATATAATACTATACCGTGATCCATTCACTCCTAACATCACTTAAAGGGCAACTGAGCGCAACTTATCTGGTCAGTATATTCCAAAACTCTATTTTGTGAAATTGGTGAAACTGAGGTCGTCACGACTTACATGAGGGTTGCCCACTAACACGGGATTGTAACGCCGAGGGAGAATTGTCATGCATGGAGAACAGCTGCGCTGATTGCGCTCTATTCATTCATAGCAGCAAACCTCCGGACAGTGAGACAGATAGTACGTATCGCTTCGGACTTGAGCAGGTGCACATCGCATTGTCTCAATTTTCATTTTGCCCGAGACTTGTTTACGTAAGACAACACGACGCCAATGTTATGTTGAAAGAGCACTTGGACCCTAAGCCCTTTGTGGAGTGGCCACTTGCTGATGTTTTTGATAGTGATCACTCAAGTCAGCCAAAGTTTGGGGCAAAATGAAAATTGAGACGATGCGATGTGCACTTGCATCCCAACTGCCACTTGCCAATATTCCAAAATTCTAAACTACATTTGCGAGCAACTTGTGTCCCGCTGCGTCCTGTTTTGAAACAGGTTTTGCAATGAAACACTGCCAGACAGAGGCAATCTGGTAATAGATAGTGAGAAAGTTCTACAAATAAAACGGCACCGAAGCACAGACGTCGACACTCGCCAGTGTGACCTGATAACCTGATTTAGCTAACGTGACCTACCTGCTCAATGGGCCTGCTAGCTGCTACTACTAGCTAGCCTTATTGACAAACACAGAGTTGGAACTTAGCTTGGGCAATGATAAACAGCATGTAGTAAGTAGCTTGTCAAATAAAATAAAATGGTGCTTTATTTAAAATAGTTTGACAGCTTGCTGATGATGAAGTTGTAGACATGTTCTCAGAAATCAACCAGCAGCTGACTTGATGCTGTCTTCAGTGCAGAGTCGTTTTAAAAATGTTCTTGAGAAATACTGCATCAAACACCTTAGCTTGATGTAAAATTGCGCAACTAAGACTTCCTCGGCAAAAACGTAAAAATTCATTACATATTACTTGATTTATTTTAGATTCATTCGGACTATTTTGAGGAAGTGGTAGTGGCTATGTTGTTGCTGTTGTGACTCAAGAGGGACAAACAACAGTCACTGCCAGGGTACTATAAAGCGAACATAACACACCCACATCGAACCACACTCTCAAAACTCAAATCTCGTTTTCTTAATGAGCAGCAGAAAAAAACACATGTGGAATCCGCTGTTCAGCCACTCTTTAAAAGTCACCATGTTGTTTTTGTGGTGTGTATGTAGTCTAGTACACATTTTAACATTAGAGGAATACTATGAAAGATAGCATCAGTCCAGCAGCTGCATAGGGAGCATTGAGAGGTGAATTTAGTTTCATTTCCTATGCTCTTGTTCCCGCTGCCAAAGAAAACAAAGCTTCTCAAAGTCCCTCAAAGTTCACTAGTATCACGAGGACCGATGTATTAGGAAAAGGAGAAGACAAACAGATGTTACTGAATCTGACCATTGATCAGACCGAATTGTCCCTCTTCCTTTAGCCTTTACCTTTCTCTATCTCTCTTCCCCTGTCCCTCTCCGTGTTCTGCGATGATTCCACGCTAGTCAAAAAATCAGCCGAGTGAGTCGCCGGCTGATGTTATGGCATAGCATGCTGCTCTTGTCTGTGACCACTATATGCAAAGCGTGGCATTAGTCACTGGCCGGCTGGCCCTGACAGGCCTGCAGTGTGAGGGAGATTAATGCCAGGTAGGGCCACTTTATTATCGTCACTCTCTTCTTTCTCTCTCTCCGACTCTGCCTCTTCGTTCGGCCCCACGATTAATTGTCTGCTCCCTCGCTCCGGAGTGACGGATGTGAGGAGGGGTGTGAGGAGGAACACAAAGGCACCTGCTTCTGGCCTTGACAACCCCCACCCTCTCCTCCCCTCCTCTACCCTACCCTACCCTGGCTCTCTCCACTCCCCCATACAGCCCTCCCTACCAGCCTAGCCCCCAGGCCTACAAGAAACACTCTATATGGTCACTAAGACAGCAGTACTAGCCACACAGAGAATAGGAGCAGATGTCCTCTTTTCCTGTCATTAGCTGTATTTTCAAGTGGCCCCATTTGGCAAATTTAGAGATCAATCAATCTACACCTCTTTTGTTCTTCAAACACATTCACTGTGTGTGCAGTGTTGCTTTATTTCAAATGAAATCACCGGGAAACTCCTCTTCCGACTCTCACCTTTCTCATATTATCCTGTCCTGCTAAGTTTTTATGGAGATTAAACATAGACACAAGAGACAGGGGCACTGGGTTATCAAAAAAGCTAAACATTTAGAACACCATATCATCTACAGTGCATTCGGAAAGTATTCAGACCCCTTGACTTTCTCCACATTTTGTTACTTTACAGCCTCATTCTAAAATTGATTAAATCGTTTTTTTCCCCTCATGAATCTGCGCACAATACCCCTTAATGACAAGATTTTGATTTTATGTATAAAAAATAAAAACATTTATATAAGTATTCAGACTCTTTACTCAGTACTTTGTTGAAGCACCTTTGGCAGCGATTACAGCCTCGAGTCTTCTTGTGTATGACGCTACAAGCTTAGCACATCTGTATTTGAGGAGTTTCTCCTATTCTTCTCTGCAGATCCTCTCAAGCTATGTCAGGTTGAATGGGGAACATTGCTGCACAGCAATTTTCAGGTCTCTCCAGAAATGTTAGATCAGGTTCAAGTCCGGGCTCTGGCTGGGCAACTCAAGGACATTCAGGGACCAGCCACTCCTGCGTTGTCTTGGCTGTGTGCTTGGGGTCGTTGTCCTGTTAGAAGGTGAACCTTTGCCCCAGTCGAAGGTCCTGCGCACTCTGCAGCAGGTTTTCATCAAGGATCTTTCTGTACATTGCTTCGTTCATCTTTCCCTCGATCCTGACTAGTCTCCCAGTCCCTGCTGCTGAAAAACATCCCCAAAGCATGATGCTGCCACCACCATGCTTCACTGTAGGGATGGTGCCAGGTTTCCTCCAGACATGAAACTTGGCATTCAGTGCAAAGAGTTCAAACCTGATTTCATCAGACCAGAGAATCTTATTTCTCATGGTCTGAAAGTCTTTAGGTGCCTTTTGGCAAACTCCAAGCGGGCTGTCCAAGTGGGCCTTTTACTGAGGAGGGTTCACCTTCCAACCTTCCAACAAGACAACGACCCTAAGCACACAGCCAAGAACGCAAGAGTGGCTTCAGGAAAAGTCTCTGAACGTCCTTGAGTGGCCCAGCCAGAGCCCGGACTTGAACCCGACAGAACGTCTCTGGAGAGACCTGAAAATAGCTGTGCAGCAATTTTAGAATAAGGCTGTAAACTAACAAAATGTGTAAAAAGTCAAGGGGTCTGAATACTTTCCAAAGGCACTGTAGTTTTTGCATACCACAGGGAAGATGAAGAGAGGGGAGTGGTGTAAAATATGGCAACATATATTTCCAACGGGCACTTAACAAAGAACCTCTCTCAAGGGGAATATATCACTGGCTGCAGAAAGAGCCATTTAAGTCCGTTTTTTCAGTTTATATCAACTTTGGAGCTGACAGGACTAGACCATTACCAACTAATTTCACAAAGACAAGCACTAACAGGCTGGATATACACATGCCTACAGTAGAGAGACAATCCAGATGTCAGGATAGACTGCCTTCCGTAAGTCGGCCCACCACACTCAATACTCACAAATCAGAATCAGGAAGAAACATCTGAAAAGAACACTGAGAATGTTAAGGTGGGCCCACACACCTCTTTATGAGAGATAGAGGAAGTGAGTGTGTAAGAGAGAGAGAGAGAGGAGATAAGGAGGGAGGCAGAGAGAGAGAAAGAAAGCGAGAGATAGAGAGGGGAGGAAAAGAGGGAAGGCAATGTAAAATCCTTTAAAACCTGACATTAAGTATTCAGATGTTACAGAAAGCAAAGTGTTGGCAATTAAAACAATCAATCTTCCCAGGCGTTGAACCTAACTTCTGTTCAATAAGTCCTGGTCTCTTACCGTCGGGAGCAGAGGGGATAGGAGTGGAGGTCCACTTTTAGCTGTCCTTCAGCGATGACACCGCCCCCAGCCCTCGTCCTGATCCCCGTCCTGGCGGTTGGCGAGGCGGTGCGGTCCGTACGGGCCTGATGTCAGACGGTTCTGCTGTGTTGTTTCCTTTGTTATAAATAACAACAGGCCACCTGGACTCCTCTCTCTCTCCTCTCACTGGGCGCAGGCCGGTTCCCGGGCAGAGGGAGTGGCAGGGCTCTAATGATCCTGCAAGCTAGCAGGCTGGGATGCTCCTCATCCCAGGCTAATGGGACGGATGGGATTCGGGGTAGGATTGACGGATGACAGAGACGGATGGCCCGGGACAAAGCATGTGCTGACAACCAATGAATACGGGGCAACGTTGCAGAAAGGTCAACGCTAGAAAAAAGGGAAAAAAGTGATCCTCGCATGACTTTCAAAGTTTTTTTGTCTGAGTGTTTGTGTCTATGTGTCTGTTGTGTGGTCCAGTGTGTTTGTAGGCTTTGAAGGAATGTGCAATTAATGCAAATTCTTTTCTTATTCAATATGTCTTATTTTCACATCATATTCAATAACTAAATACATTTATTTCATACATATAATTATGTTACATTTTTTGATTAATAATTATGAAAGGAATTGCAAATCAGATATTATTCAAATCTTATTCACGTAATCAACATTGTTACTTTGCCAGATAATGCCCCCCCAGAGTGTTTGTATGGCCATGTAGTGATGTCACAGGTTAAGTAGTATTCAGACTAAGGCCTCCAGAGCAGCAGACCTAGCACAGGTACAGAGGTACAGTGGCCAGACACAGAGCACTGAGCACAGCATACAATTATGATGCGTCTGCATCTACAGTGTTGAAGCATCTGTGTCGAGTCTCCCTCTCATTCCCCCGTAGGATAAAACCTGGCCAACGGTGTTCCGAGAGAGGAATGAGGGATGGAGAACAAGACGGAAGACTGGTGGTGGGAGGAGGAAGAGGAGGGATTTTTTGGGGGGGGCGGGGGGGGGCAGCTGTGTTCTTGCATATCACTTGGGACACACACCTGTACATCCTCCTGCTCTCGCCCCTCACCGGTGACCCCTACGTGTGCCCCACCCCCACCCCCTCTGTTTCAGCATGCTGTTTCTAATCCAAAACAAATGATCTCAGTAAAAAAGAACAGGAGGGGGGCGAGAGCTGGGACACACCAAAAAAAAGCTAGAACATTATCACCTTGGCCAAGCATCAGGAGATAGAAAAAAAAAGAAAAAAAGAAGGTCTACGGGCAAATTCATCTTCTCCCTGCTACAATCAATCTCTGGCCAAAAGAAATACACAATAACTAGGCAGGAAGAGGCCAAGATTTATGGGCCTTAGACATCTCCACTGACCAGCATCCACCTCACCCCATTTCACTCCTCTCTGCTCCCCCTCTCCCTCCCTCTCTCTCTCTCTCCCCCCCTCTTCTCGCCAAAGCTTACAATGATGTACTGTCCCCGCTGACTGTTTTACAAGTACATTAGCTTTATTTAATGAGATCAGCAAGTCATTTAACAGATGCATATGGAGCACAAGGCAAGAAACACCCACTTACTCAAGCTAGCTTTTCCGCTTTGAAGTATTCTTTGGATCAAGCTACTTGATTTACTGTAAACATTTTGTGTAGAAATACTTGATTCACCTCTGTATCGGTAAGGAAAGGTGTTGATGGAACACAGGATATCTGAGCTCTGGATGTTATTTTGATTCTCATCGTAACATTTTCGAACAGATTTTACATCCTGAATGAGGAAACCGTCATTTTGTGGCTCTTTGTTGGTTCGACTGTTTAGTAAGAATTAGCGATAGAGCTCCAGTATGGCTAAATGAAACTATTATATTCACCGTCCGTTTCATTGTGGAGAAAGAGTATATTGTATGATCATGTCCACCTTTCTTAAGGGTTTTCATAAGGCACCAATTAATTTGGCCATTTGTGTCTGTGTGAATCGTCCCTCGTTGCTCTCCAATATGACTAATCAATCTTTGACTCTCTAGCAACAATCTGAAAATGGCAAATTAGGACCAACGTCCCCTTTACGGGGAATCTCCCAACATTTTCATTAGAATATCAATTGATTGCATGAAATGAAATTATGACTTTAATTAAATCCTCTCAATACAGAGCCATACAAATAATTGCCCATTTAGACAAATGAAAAGAGAGTGTGAACATGAAACTCATTTCTTATTCTGCATAACGAGAAATTGCTATAATATCACGTATTGACATCTCCATGCGAGACACAAACATGCATTACCGAGAAGTGCAAACTAAGAACCTTGTTTTTTTATATTACTAGAATGCTCTCATGTTTAAGATTCATAGCTTCAAGTAGCAATACAACATTAGTGGGTATATAGGTACATTTATGCATCTCTTTTCCTACGCATATCAACACAATCTTTGGGTGGGAATATTTGTTAGCAGTACCACACTGGTTTGAAACAGTTTGACAATAACATAGAGAAAAGGTGTAGTACAAATAATGATGTATTCTATAATCACATCTATGTCATTTATAACCCACAGTCCTTGTGCTTCTTCATAGAAACAGGCCACGGTGCAATCAATCTAGAACACAATCAGCTATCGGAAAATAGAACGAAACAAAAACAACTACTGCAAGACAAAAAAAATTGTCTGTGTTTTCAAGGGCCCAAGAGATCAGGAAAGAGTAGATTCAGAACACAGAGGTAAAAATTCATTTCTTGAAAGCTATATATCAACGGTATTTGTTTAATGAGTGCTACAGTGGAAAGATGTATAGAACATGCCAGGCATCCACTTGCAGTGCGTTGTGGGAAGCAGATAGCATCACAGAATGTGACCGCTCACTTTGTCTCCACACCCCAGTCCTTTATCTCCAAACTCCCCACCGGATTATAAATGAGAGGGTGAAGCAGAACAATAGACACATAATGGAGGTGGGGAAATCACACCAACACACTCAACTAAAAACAGATGTAACAATAACAGAAACATGTTACATCAGTTTTGTACAACTGTGCCATGGCTACAACGAGAACAAAAGTTTAACGACTTTGAAGTTCGGGACAATACGGAATCTTTGCTCTAGTCCTTTCCTGCTGCGTGGCATGCTTAACTAACCTGTGGTTCTCCCATGGCAGATCCTTGCCTTTCTTAAGATATGTAAATGGTATGCAAGAGGAGGATGTGAGGGTGATTCATTGTTAACTCGGAGGATAATGTTTCGCTGTCAGGGATGTCTCTGCCTTGTGTAACATGTTTTAAGAGTAATGTGGTTAAACTGGTAGTATCTGTTACCGGTCTGTCTTAATTGTGTTGCAGTCAGAATGCTAAAGAAGCATGCCCTCTCTCTCTCCTGTGTCTGAGCCCAGGGCTTCTAAAGAACTTGTTCCAGATCCCTTTACCAGCCACAGCGTTTAAAGCCTTGGACAACCGTTTCTCCTGCATGTCAATGATCAATAGAACTCAACAGAAATGTGATGTTAGACCAATGAGCTCCTATGTAATCCAGAACATAAACGAAACAAAAACTGTTCATTTAAAGAGTGACTGCCCCTAAAACCAAACGAATCCCTTGGGAAATGGCCTGTGGCATCGACATGAGTCAGAAAAGTTCTAGTGTGGAAATGATCTGAAATGAGTTCAGGGAATGCAGAAATTTACAAAAAAGCTGATTTTTGGAGGGGTTACAGTTGAATTGAACAGCAGAATGGAGAAAGACCCATTGAAATCACCTGAATGTACAGTACCAGTCAAAAGTTTGGAAACACTTACTCATTCAAGGATTTTTCTTTATTTTTACTGTTTTCTACATTGTAGAATAATAGTGAAGACATCAAAACTATGAAATAACACATATGGAATCATGTAGTAACCAAAACAGTGTTAAGCACATCAAAATATATTTTAAATGTGAGATTCTTCAAAATAGCCAAACTTTGCCTTGATGACAGCTTTGCACACTCTTGGCATTCCCTCATTCCCTAATTACACTTTGGATGGTGTATCAAAACACCCAGTCACCTTAAAGGTACAGGCGTCCTTCCCAACTCAGTTGCCGGAGAGGAAGGAAACAGAGTTTATTGGCTGTGATAGGAGAAAAACTGAGGATGGATCAACAACATTGTAGTTACTCCACAATACTAACCTAATTGCATGTTGCCAGCTTGCTTTCAATAATGTTTCAACTTGAACTGACTAGCTTGAACTGACTAAGGGTTTCCACTAGATGACACAGCCATAAAGTAAATATTGTGGAAGATTATACAAAACAATTGCTATATCGTAACAATTCATGAACACACAAATGTGCTTTTTGGTCTTCATTTAAGGTTATGGTTAGGCATAAGGTTAGCAGTGTGATTAAGGTTAGGGGAAAGGTTAGGTTTAAATCAGACTTTAAGAAGATCAATTGTAGAAATGGTCTGGGTTTATTACTGTGTGGCTGTGGTAACACGTGACGACCCCACCATCCCTGCTAAATAATTAAGCAAACTATCTATCTAGCAATTGAGGGCTTCAGCTAACCCCACCCACTACTTTTGGATTATAATTTGATTTTAAGGCTCGTATGAATGTCCTGTTTAATATGTTTGTGTCATCATCGCAAATCAACTGCATTATGTTTCCTTCAACTTCAACCAGTAAAATGGTTGTTTGGCCTGCTTTTGTGTGTCGTGAATTGGAAAAAGGTCTATAAACGATGAATGACAAGTGTAATATTTGCACATTGTTATACTAGCAGAACACTGCTTCTATAGTATTTTTGTGAAGGATGGTTTATTCTACATGGAACTGTTACACTTGAAAGTCATCAAAACACTGTTTAGAATGTCTACATAAGTTCAGCAATTGCATTCTTCTCATATTACTCTATGTAGGCTGCTCAGTATGAGAAAAGTGCCATCCTCCTGCATCTCACACCTGCCTGCAGTTATTGAACTCTGACTGCTGGACCCATGAGGCAAACACTGTCATATCCAGGATGGAGTGTCATGCATTCCATCCCTCCTGGCACCTGACTGCACATGTCCATTACCTCTAACACATTACATAGATGGAAGGGACTTCATCACCCACTGGAGACTTGATTTGTTAGGTAAAGTGTAGGCATACTGTCTGTATAAGCACACCAATAGGATATTAACAGCAAAATTGTTTTTGTCTTTGTAACACAAATACATCCATAATTGTTTGTTGTTGATGTATCTACACTCAAGCTGGGTAATGTTTGTGCAATGTCCACATGTATCCTACACCTGTAGGGATATTAGTTCTGGGATTTGTGTCCCAGGAAAGATCTAACAGCGGACATAAGAAGAGACGAGACAAAACTAGCATATATAGAATATTGTGTTGTAGGACAGCTGAGCTGACTCAAGACCGGGCATTCAACTCTCAGTTGATACCGTTTCCACTGTAACATGTATTCAGATTACATGATGAAACGTTAAATCTAAGTTGCAAGCTACTTTCGTAGCAAGGTGTAGACACTGGCTCTTGCTATCTTCCCATAACTGATTTGACAGAGAAATATCAGCTAGATAGGACAGCCAGCTGCAGCTATCACCAAGCTATGCTAGCTAGGTAAATCAAACTCAAATCACATTTTATTGGTTGCATACGCGTTTAGCAGATGTTATTGCAGGTGTAGCGAAATGCTTGTTCGTAGCTCAAACAGTGCAGTAATATCTAACAATACACACAAATCTAAAAGTAGAATAATGGAATTAAGTAATATATAAATATTAGGACAAGCAATGTCGGAGTGGCATTGTCTAAAATACAGAGAATAGAATACAGTATATAGATATGAAATGAGTAAAGCAGTATGTAAACATTATTAAAGTGACTAGTGTTCCATTATTAGTGTCTAAGTATATAGGGCAGCAGCCTCTAAGGTGCAGGGTTGAGTAACCGGGTGGTAGCTGGCTAGTGATGGCTATTTAGCAGTCTGATGGCCTTCAGATAGAAGCTGTTTTTCAGTTTCTCGGCCCCAGCTATGATGCACCTGTACTGACCTTGCCTTCTGGATGGTAGCTGGGTGAAAAGGCCGTGGCTCGGTGGTTGTTGTCCTTGATGTCCTTTTTTTCCTCATCAATCTACACACAATACCCCAGAATGACAAAGTGAAAACAGGTTTTTAGAAATGTTTGCACATTTATAAAAAAAAATAAAAACAGAAACACCTTATTTACATAAGTATTCAGACCCTTTGCTATGAGGCTCAAAATTGAGCTCAGGTGCATCCTGTTTCCATTGATCATCCTTGAGATGTTTTTGCAAATTGATTGGAGTCCACCTGTGGTAAATTCAATTGATTGGACATGATTTGGAAAGGCACACACCTGTCTATATAAGGTCCCCCAGTTGTTAGTGCATGTCAGAGCAAAAACCAAAACCTGTTTTGGCTTTGTCATGATGGGATATTGTGTGTAGATTGATGAGGAACATTTTTTATTTAATCACATAGACTACATTTTCTTCATATCATGTTTCTTTAGACCTGTCTAAAATAAACAATGAATGTATTGTGATGGTGTAGGCTATATTACATGGATTTATTAGACTTTTTAAAACGTAGATATTCCAAAGGTCTGCATCAGTTTTTTGTAGGCTATGCGTGGATCCAGGAGATGCTAAATGTGTTTATGTTAATTCACGATCAATTACTTTGAGACCGGAAGAAATTCACTTGACAATCACCGGCTGCCAAAATGTCATGACCGTCACAGCCCTGCCAGTGATGGCTATTTAACAGTTAGATGGCTTTGAGATAGAAGCTGTTCAGTCTCTCGCTCCCAGCTTTGATGCATCTGTACTGAACTCGCTTTCTGCATGATAGCAGGGTGAACAGGCAGTGGCTCGGGTGGCTGAGGTCCTTGATGATCTTCTTGGCCTTCCTGTGACACCGGGTGTAAATGTCCTGAACGTCAAGCAGTGTGCCCCCGGTGATGTATTGGGCTGACTGCACCACCCTCTGGAGAGCCCTGCGGTTACAGGTGGTGCAGTTGCCGTACCAGGCGGTGATACAGACCGACAGGATGCTCAAAGGTGCTTGTATAAAATTTGGAGGCGTGTGTGGCCACGCAGTCTTGTGGGGCCTATGTGTTGAGGATCAGCGAAGTGGAGGTGTTGTTGCCTACCTTCACCACCTGGGGGCGACCAGTCAGGAAGTCCAGGACCTAGCAGGGTACAGACCCAGGGCCCCGAGATGAATGATGAACTTGGAGGGTACTGTGTTGTTGAAGGCTGAGCTGTAGTCAATGAACAGCATTCTTACATAGGTATTCCTCTTGTTCGTGCAGGCTTTAACCTACACATAGAACTGAATTAGTTGACCATCTTGTGATGGCGAGTCAGTCAGTAGGGGAGAAGTTCTCAACTTCAACACTTTGTTCTCTCCATAGCAAAGCTGGCTTAGCTTACCTCGCTGTACTCACTACAGCCCTTGTTTTGTGTGATTGAATGGTAAAGACACACCCAGGAAACACCCACATCAAACCATACCTTCAACACAACTCTCATTTCCATTCTGTCATAACCGCTAGCACTTCCTAAAGACTGCTAGCATTTCCTAATGCAAAATGCAGCATCATATGATGGAAAATGCATCATACCGGCTGTATTTCTGTGTTTTGAAAGTTACTGTATACATCTAGAAAACGTGATCGCTGATATTCAAAATATGTTGGGACTACACGAACAATGGACTAAACAAATACCAAAATGCAAATTTTCCTTTAATGAGCATTGGTGAAAAACAAGGCCAAATCAGGTAGTGCAGTCGCCCTTTAACTGGCAGTTTGCATAGGCCTAGTTTTATAGAAACCTTCATTTATGTAATTGAGATAATGGTGGTATACGTTGTGAGTCATTATTACTAATATCACACAGAAGCAAAAATATATTTGGGTTTTGACGTGGGCTAGTACAGTGAGGATAGCTACTGTACTCAAATTAGCTAAGAAACCTATTCCAAACTTTTTCCCCTTGTCTCTTGGAGAAGTGCTTTCAACGTCGGTCCCCTCTCAAACTCTTCCTGCCAAAAACATATTCAGTTACGTGTCATCCCCTGAACCAGGGTGTGAAAACCCATCTGGGTATGTAAATGAAGAAGGTGTGTGTGCGTGGACATGACAACATGGCTCCACTGCACAGACCCCCTACAAGCGAGATAAAAGCTTATTCAGGTCCCATTCTCCCAGAATTACCTTAAATGAGCCATGGAGCATTCAGGGTCTATCATCGCTACATGGAACGTGTTTGGGATATGCACAGAGAGAGAAGGGTGACACATCATACAGTACACCAAATCTCAGTGTGGAGAAAAAAAACCAGACGGAGCTGATCCACAAACAGTAGACAGAGATAGTCTTGAGAACTTGAGAACCGACAATGTGGGATTATAGCTATTATTTGTCTTAATTTACACCCTGATCGTAGTGTTAGGTTCCAAATTCCCCTCTGAATAAAGCCGTCCCTTGTAGGCTGATCCCCCTGCATTTGGGATGGGCTTTTATTGACTACAGGAGAGAGTGGATCTGTGAGGGTTAGCCCAGCCCGAGGCGCGCCCATCCAAATGGATGTCACCAGGCAGCAGAGAGCCTGGTAATGGCCCCCCTGGGACACTCCACTGCCGACCTACACCCCCACACAGACACAGACATACTGACACACACACGCACGTACACACACATACCCTTACCATTGCACCCCAGCTGTATGTTAAAACTCTAGTGTCTCACTCCCTCCAAGCCCTAAGCACTATTCATTCTACCCCATCCAAAGCACTGGAATACCTCCCCTTCATCATAGTGAAGACAGAACACAGTGGCAAACAGCCCATAAGAGACTAGCCTTAGTTAATTAATATAATCCAGTTTCACTTGAAGCCTCTCTTTTTCCCCTCTCCACTCCTCTGAACTTACAGCTCCTTGTTAATTTTAATTCCACATCCACACATGATCTCATTTGACTCTGTGCATATCAAAACATTCATCACTCTGGGCCTCAGATCTAAAGGTACACCTCCCAGCGTGGGGTAGGGTTACGCCCGCAGCTCCCAGAAGGACACGTTCAGATCGCCTGTCCGTCAAGCCCCATCTTGAAGGAACCCCTCTATCTCTATTTGAGATGCCCTGTCCTCGTGGTGACTCGAGGTGAACAAAACAAGCTTTTCCTCCACGTCAAAGTGCCAGGGCCCATCGCGTCAGCGGCCCTATACTGCGTCCGGTGACTTTTCTCTCCCCTTTTTGACCGGGTTAATGTCCCTCAATGTGAATCATTTGAGGAGTGATGTGACACAAGGTGACGGCAGTGAATGTACTGGCTGTGGTCAGCATGGTGGCCTCTGCACAGTTGGAAGTGTCTTAAGAAGACATGTCTCATCGCTGTGTCTCCTCCTCCTGAGGGGACATCTGAAGAGAAAAAAAAGGAAAGGGAGGCACTGAGTTAAGTATTGGATGCTGCTGCTGGGAAGGCAGACAGCTACCCAGACAAGAAACACACTAATGCCAAGGACTTGTGGCCTCCCTGGCAGACTAGTTGTGATTAGGATGATTGCCAACCTTGTTACAGTGGAGTCTTTGTTCCCAGGTCACTATTGACCATTACAGCATTACAGTCGAGTCACACATCGCTGCAAACATCCCACTGATCACACACTGGTTGAATCAACATTGTTTCCACATCATTTCAAGGAAATGACGTTGAACAAATGTGGAATAGAAATTGAATTTACGTCTGTGTCCAGGGGGATAGTGCTATTAGGATTATACTGAATCCTATGAATGCCCTCTGGTCAAATGGGTGGAGAACTGGGGCCTTTTCCCTGCATCTCTGCAGGTTAGCATTGGTGGGAGTCATGAACTTATCTGAGATGGCAGACTTGAGTCTAGTGCTGAGAGATTATGCAGGTCACAAATTACCACCATTTCAAAGGTAATCTGATATCCAAATTAGTACAAAAAAGAAACTATAAAAACAAAATGCATATACTTTTTAGTTGTACAGACGTACAGATAACAAAAGTGATTGAATTCAAAATCTATTTTATGATCGTCACATAACGACAACCAACAGCTTACTTGTTTTGTGGAATAACCAGAAATGTGTGTTGACACTGACATCATGTGAGAGTGTGTCGTGAAGAATCAGGATGGAGGTAGCTAGGAGAAGTGTGCAAAGGCCAGACAGAAGAGATTGTGCGAAAGAAACGTTGTTGACAAGGTCAAATTGTTAACAGAGGAGAATGTAAATTCTCTCTGCAATTTGTTTCACTTTTGGATCCAGAAGTTCTGCTGGATGATTTCTCACATTGCTCAGCTAGCTACACTGAAATAAAACATAAACACAACATGTAAAGTGTTGGACCCATGTTTCACGAGCTGAAATAAAAGGTTTCTCTAAATGTTGTGCACAAATGTGTTTAAATCCCGGTTAGTGAGAATGTCTCCTTTGCCAAGATAATCCATCCACCTGACTGGTGTGGCATATTAAGTAGCAGATTAACAGCATGATCATTACACAGATGCACCTTGTGCTGGGGACAATAATAGGCCCCTCTAAAATGTGCAGTCTTGTCACACAACACAATGCCAAAGATGTTTTTAGGGAGTGTGCAATTGGCATGCTGACTGCAGGAATGACCACCAGAGCTGTTGCCATTTGTTCATTTATAAAACCATAAGCCGCCTTCAATGTTGTTTTAGAGATTTTGGCAGTACGTCCAACCGGCCTCACAACCGCAGACCACATGTGTGGCGTTATGTGGGCGAGTGGTTTGCTGATGTCAATGTTGTGAACAGAGTGCCCCGATTTATTGATGGAAATGTATTGATGGCAACCTGTCACCCTAGACCCACTTCAATTTGTTTACCGCCCCAATAGGTCCACAGACAATGCAATCGCCATCACATTGCACACTGCCCTATCCCATCTGGACAAGAATAATACCTATGTAAGAATTCTGTTCATTGACTACAGCTCAGCATTCAACACCATAGTACCCTCCAAACTCATCATTAAGCTTGAGACCCTGCACTGTGCAACTGGGTACTGGACTTCCCGATGGGCTGCCCCCAGGTGGTGAAGGTAGGAAACAACATCTCCACTCCTCTGATCCTCAACACTGGGGCCCCACAACGGTGTGTTCTCAGCCCCCTGCTGTACTCCCTGTTCACCCACGACTGCGTGGCCATGCACGTATCCAACTCAATCATCAAGTTTGCAGACGACACAACAGTGGTAGGCTTGATTACCAACAACGACAAGACAGCCTACAGGGAGGAGGTGATGGCACTCGGAGTGTTATGTCAGGAAAACAACCTCTCACTCAATGTCAGCAAAACAAAAGAGATGATCGTGGACTTCAGGAAAGCAAAGAGACCACCCCCCTATCCACATCGACGGGAAAGCAAATCAAATTAAAGTTTATTTGTCACGTGCGCCGAATACAACAGTGAAACAGTGAAATGCTTACTTACAGGATCTAACCAACAGCGCAATTTTTAAGTAAAAAAAAAGTATTAGGTGAACAATAGATAAGTAAAGAAATAAAAACAACAGTAAAAAAGACAGTGACAAATAACAGTAGCGAGGCTTTATACAGTAGCGAGGCTATAACAGTAGCGAGTCTATATACAGGCACCAGTTAGTCGGGCTGATTGAGGTAGTATGTACATGTACAGTTGAAGTCGAAAGTTTACATACACTTAGGTTGGATTCATTAAAACTTGTTTGTCAACCACTCCACAAATTTCTTGTTAACAAACTATAGTTTTGGAAAGTCGGTTAGGACATCTACTTTGTGCATGACACGAGCAGTTTTTCCAACAATTGTTTACAGATAGATTTTTTTCACATATAATTCACTGTATCACAATTCCAGAAAATTCCAGAAAATGATGTCATGGCTTTAGAAGCTTCTGATAGGTTAATTGGCATCATTGGAGTCAATTGGAGGTGTACCTGTGGATGTATTTCAAGGCCTACCTTCAAACTCAGTGCCTCTTTGCTTGACATCATGGGAAAATCAAAAGAAACCAGTCAAGAAAAAATTGTAGACCACAAGTCTGGTTCATACAATTTCCAAATGCCTGAAGGTACCACGTTCATCTGTACAAACAATAGTACGCAAGTATAAACACCATGGGACCACGCAGCTGTCATACCACTCAGGAAAGTGACGCGTTCTGTTTCCTAGAGATGAATGTACTTTGGTGCGAGAAGTGCAAATCAATCCCAGAACAACAGCAAAGGAACTTATATCCAGAGTAAAACGAGTTCTATAACGACATAACCTGAAAGGCCGCTCAGCAAGGAAGAAGCCACTGCTCCAAAACCGCCATAAATAAGACAGACTACGGTTTGCAACTGCACATGGGGACAAAGATCGTACTTTTTGGAGAAATGTTCTCTGGTCTGATGAAACAAAAATAGAACTGTTTGGCCATAATGACCATCGTTATGTTTGGAGGAAAATAGGGGAGGCTTGCAAGCCGAAGAACTCCATCCCAACCGTGAAGCACGGGGGTGGCAGCATCATGTTGTGGGGGTGCTTTGCTGCATGAGAGACTGGTGCACTTCACAAAATAGATGGCATCTTGAGGCAGGAAAATTATGTGGATATGTTGAAGCAACATCTCAAGACATCAGTCAAGAAGTTAAAGCTTGGTCGCAAATGGGTCTTCCAAATGGACAATGACCCCAAGCATACTTCCAAAGTTGTGGAAAAATGGCTTAAGGACAACAAACTCAAGGTATTGGAGTGGCCATCACAAAGCCCTGACCTCAATCCCATTGAAAATGTGTGGGCAGAACTGAAAAAGCGTGTGCGAGCAAGGAGGCCTACAAACCTAACTCAGTTACACCAGCTCTGTCAGGAGGAAGGGGCCAAAATTCACCCAACTTATTGTGGGACTCTTGAGGAAGGCTACCCGATATGTTTGACCCAAGATAAACAATTTAAAGGCAATGCTACCAAATACTAATTGAGTGTATGTAAACTTCTGACCCAGTGGGAATGTGATGAAAGAAATAAAAGCTGAAATAAATCAATCTCTCTACTATTATTCTGACATTTCACATTCTTAAAATAAAGTGGTGATCCTAACTGACCTAAGACAGGGAATTTTTATTACGATTAAATGTCAGGAATTGTGAAAAACTTAGTTTAAATGTATTTGGCTGAGGTGTCTGTAAACTTCCGACTTCAAGTGTATGATAAACAGAGAGTAGCAGCGGCGTAAAATAGGGGCTGGGGGGGATAACACAATGCAAATAGTCCAGGTACCCATTTGATTTCCTGTTCAGGAGTCTTATGGCTTGGGGGTAACAACTGTTGAGAAGCCTTTTGGTCCTAGAGTTGGCAGTGGAGAAGGAGGAAAGTTTTAAGTTCCTCTGTGTTCATGTCACTGACAAACTGAAATGGTCCACACACACAGTTAGTGTGGTGCAGAAGGAGCAACAGCACCTCTTCAACCTCAGGAGGCTGAAAAAATGTGGTGCACAATTGAGAGCATCTTGTCGGGCTGTATCACCGCCTGGTACGGCAACTGCACCGCCCACAACCGCAAGGCTCTCCAGAGGGTGGTGTGCACAACGTATCACCGCGGGCTAACTACCTGCCCTCCAGCACACCTACAACACCCGATGTCACAGGAAGGCAAAAAAGATAATCAAGGACAATAACCACCCGAGCCACTGCCTGTTCACCCCGTTTCCATCCAGAAGGCAAGGTCAGTACAGGTGCATCAAAGCTGGGACAGAGAGATTGAAAAACAGCTTCTATCTCAAGGCCATCAGATTGTCCAACAGCCACCACTAGCACAGGGAGGCGGCTGCCTACCTACAGACTTGATATCATTGGGCATTTTGTCACGTTCCTGACCTGTTTTCTCTTGTTTTTGTATGTGTTTAGTTGGTCAGGGCGTGAGTTGGGGTGGGCATTCTATGTTTTGTGTTTCTATGTTTAGGTCAGTGGTATTTAGCCTTATATGGTTCTCAATCAGGGACAGGTGTTTTACGTTTCCTCTGATTGAGAACCATATAAAGGTAGGCTGTTCACACTGTTTGTTTGTGGGTGATTGTCTTCCGTGTTTGTGTCTGTGCACCACACGGGACTGTTTCGTTTGTTCGTTCGTTTGTTGTAGTCTGTACCTGTTCGTGCGTTCTTCGTGTTATGTAAGTTCTCATAGTTCAGGTCTGTCTACGTTCGTTTTGTTATTTTGTAATCTTTTCAAGTGTTCTTCGTGTTTCGTCTTTTCTTTAATAAACGTAATTATGGATTCAACATATGCTGCGCTTTAGTCCAATCCCTATTCCTCCTCTTCTTCCGAAGAGGAGGAGGACAATCGTTACACATTTTAATAAATGGAACACTAGTCACTTTAATAATATCACTTTAAGAATGTTTACATATCTTGCATTACTTATCCTATATGTATATAATGTATACTGTATCCTTCATTATATATTCTTTACTATCTATTGCATCTTCGGCGCTCTTTAACTGCTCATCCATATATATTATACTAATATATTATTATCCCATTCCTTTACTAGATTGTGTGAATTAGGTTTGGTTGTGGAATTTGTTAGATATTAGGTTTTGTTGTGGAATTGTTAGATATTAACTGTTAGATACTGCTGCACTGTCGGCTCTACAAGCATAAGCATTTCGCTACACTCACAATAACATCTGCTAACCATGTGTATGTGACCACTAAAATTTGATTGGATTTTAATGCACAAAAATACTGTGACGAGATCCTGAGGCCCATTATTTTTAAGGTGTCTGTGACTAACAGATGCATATCTGTATTCCCTGTAATGTGATCCATAGATTAGGGCCTAATCAATTTATTTGAATTGACTGATTTCCTCATATGAACTGTAATTAAAATAAATGAAATTGTTGCATTTATATTTTTCTTCTGTATAAGTAGCTAGCTAGCTAGCTAACATTTGCTAGCACCTCTGTCTACCAATCAACGAAATGTTAGCTAGCTAGCATAGGGTGAAACCAAAGATACTGGATATAATGACGAAATGCTTGTGTCCCAGGCCTAACAATGGGATTTGTTGTCCACAGAGCGGAACGGAAAGCTGTCAGCTCCCACCTATTTCTCTCTTTGGATTGGTGGATACATTGTTATTTGAATACTTTTCTGAATATTTGATGAGTACTGTTGACGTCAACCGCCTGTTTTCATTGGAGAGTGAGATGCTATGCTAGCCTCATTAATATGTATAGATGTCTTGAATTTCAACAGGGACAACTCCGATATAAAGTGTTTTTTCTCAATGTTGCCAGGATGTCACATGCATCACACTTATATCAGTACACTTGTAACAACCTAAGCATTATGAAACTTCATACCTTGACTAAATTTCACGCTCTCTTATGCAAAAACTCCTCACTTGCTTAATAATTTATGATCTGCTTAACATGGACAGATTTGGAGTGGAGTGAACCCACCCTCTCGCTCTGATGAAACCTAAAATGTCTTCTTGAATACAGAAATACTGTTGAACAATTTAGCACGCAAGGTAGCTAGCTGCCTTGCTAACTAACTAGTTACGTACATTTTGCTAGCTAGTTAGCCTCACTAGATAGAAAATGTTTTAGGTACCTAGCTCACATCATCATGACAGAGTTTCCATGCAATTTGTTTAGCTTTTTGGATTAACACGCTACCATAGCAGTCTCTAGCTAGGTAGCTAGTAATTTAGCTAGGTAACATCCTTTGTCAGCACACTAACATCAGTGATTCCTTTAAAATGTCAAGACTACTGGCTAACATTAGCTAGCTAATATTATGATAACTAGCTAGATGATAACTAGCTAGCTAACCCCTTTCATCTGTGGTATTTGTGTTAGCAAGTAAGCACTATTATTGTAATTATTATTGTTGTTGTTGTTATTATTATTAGCCAGCAGTGGATAACATAAGCTAGCTAGGAAAAAGCCTACATTTTAGAAATCATGATAAGGGTGATAGTAGAAGTATGGTATTGATGTATACATTCCTCTTCTCTCCCACATTTCCAAAAGGTATCAGAGTCCACGATGGAAAAATGCTTAAAGGCCCAATGCAGACGTTTTTATCTCAATATCAAATATTTTCTGGGTCACAATTAAGTACCTTACTGTGATTGTTTTCAATTCAAATGGCCCAAAATAATCCAAAATAGCTTCTTACCTAGAGCAATTTCTCAGGAAAGAATTTTGCTAGTTTTGTCTGGGAGTAGTCTGAGTGGGGAGGGGAAAACTGAAAACTAGCTGTTATTGGCAGAGAGGTTTGAAACTCTCTTTTTTATTAGTCTATTAACCATACACCGCCTGGTGATGTCACCAATACTCCATACCACCAAAACAGGCAAACATTTAATGTGATCTTTTCAAACTGCTCTTACACTAAAATGGTGTTATCATCCTTTTCACAATTTCACAGATTTATTCCAACCTCATGGTGTAGAAATATATATAAAACATAGGAAAATCACATTTTTGACTTCACAAGAAAGAAACAGATGAAGACACAGAAGGGGACCATCTGTCCCTATGTTGTATTCTAAATAGTTAATCTGTTGTCAATTTATATTCTGACTTTAAATGTTAAATAGGGGAGAAAAATTAAATTTGAATTAGCTAGGCTACTCACCATACTAATGATAGGCTACAGATTTGAATCACTGCAATTAAAATGGTTTCCCCAATGTACCTTCCTATTAAATTACATTTTGGTCTTACTATGTAATGCATGTTTATGGAGAGATTGTATGCTGTTATAAACATTTAACTCATGAATAAATATATCTGTAGACTATCAGCAGCATTTCAACAGTATGTCTTTAGCCTTTCAGTAGCATCTCAACAGTATATTTCATCCTTTTCAACAAGGTAGTCAGTAGTCCGTCTATAGATGCTCAACAAATCATCAGTAGACTATCAGTAGCATTTCAACAGCATATCTGTAGCCTGGCAGTACTATTTCAACAGTATATCCCCTCACTTGCACAAATGCAAAGCCCATCTATAGATGATCAACAAACAATCAAGAGACTATCAGCAGCACATCAACTGCATATCAGTTACATTAACAGCATATTTGTTGTCATTCCAGTAACTATCTACACATATGCTTTGGGACTACACTCTTATAAAAAAAGGTGCTCTCTAGAACCTAAAAGGGTTCTTCGGCTGTCCCAATAGGAAAACCCTTTGAGGAACCCGTTTTGGTTCCAAGTTTAACCCTTTTGAGTTCCATGTAGAACCATTTCCACAGAGGGTTCTACATGGAACACAAAATAGTTCTACCTGGAACCAAAAAGGGTTCTACCTGGAACCCTTTTGGAACCCTTTTTTCTAAGAGTGTATCCAAATAAAATTAAAACACAAGTTGAGTTTAATTGATGGTCTACAGACTACACTGTGCATTCAGGAAAGTATTCAGACCCCTTGACTTTTCCTCATTTTGTTAAGTTATAGCCTTATTCTAAAATGTATTAAATGTTTATTTCCCTCATCATTCTACACACAATACCCCATAATTAAAAAGCAAAAACAGGTTTGTAGAAATGTTAGAAAATGCATTAAGAATAAAAAACAGAAATGTCACATTTACTGTATACGTCAAATTCAAATATGTATCAACCAATGAGTATGTTAAGTGAATTCACTAACACTCCAGTAAATCTCTGTAGATGCATTGTATTATCTACATAAAGTGAAAATCTGCTTAATTAAGTTAATATGCAACAGTCACTCAACACATCCAAATGGGCAACTGTTGTTGGGATGACTGAAATTAACTTCTGAATCTGGAGCACCTGGGGAAATGAATTAAGAGGGAAACAAACAAACAATCAATTTGCTTAATCAGAGGCATAATGTTTAAATCAATATTTTTAATTAACAAAAATCACAACATTGTCTATCAAACATTTTTGGTCTAATGCCTAAAGGCTGCCAGTGCAATTCGGGAAGTTGCCCAAGGAGCGAGTGAGTGAGAGAGAGACATTGCAGCACCAAGGTAGTTTAATTCGACCAACACACATTCCTTACATCCTTGAAAAAAGTCTACCACGGACTCCATGTTTGTGTCTCCAGCCCAACAAGCATGTCCAGAGTTGAGCAGAGTTGAGTCTTTAGGGTCTTCTCTGATCAGTTTCCATGCAGACACCACCCTTCCTTTCTGTAAGTCTGCCACGCCCTCTTGATATTCTGAGTGTGTAGACCTGTACGCGGGTCTATATAATTCTGACTGTGGTTGACCTTCACATGCCTGTAGCTCTACTGTGAGAGAATGGCATATGCTCTCCATTCATCACTGACTACCATACTTCACATGGTTCTTGATGATAGGAACCAAGGACTGTCTCCTTGTTGGGCTGGGCTGTCAGCTGGGGACTCTCTTCATTCTCCATGGTGTCAGTCACTAGATTATATTTTAGAAAGAAAAGTATATTTAAATTACAGGAAACATTTAGAATCAAATCAAATGTTATTGAGTCACACGCACCGAATACAACAGGTGTAGAACTTACAGTGAAATGCTTACTTACGAGTCCCTAAACAACAATGCAGTTTTAAAAAATACGGATAAGAATAAGAAAAAAAGTAAAAAGTAATGAAAAAGCAGCAGTAAAATAACAATAGCGAGACTATATACAGGGGGGTACCGGTACAGAGTCAATGAGCGGGGGAAGCGGTTATTTGAGGTAATATGTACATGTAGGTAGAGTTATTAAAGTGACTATGCATACATGTTAACAACAGAGAGTAAAAGCAGTGTAAAAGAGGGGGGGGGGGGGGGGTCAACGCTAATAGTCTGGGTAACCATTTGATTAGATGTTCAGGAGTCTTATGGCTTGGTGGTACAAGCTGTTTAGAAGCCTCTTGGACCTAGACTTGGCGCTCCAGTACCGCTTGCCGTGCGGTATCAGAGAGAACAGTTGACATCAGAGAGAACAATTGACATAATTTGAGTCAATTGGAGATGTACCTGTGGATGTATTTCAAGGCTTACCTACTAACTCAGTGCCTCTTCGCTTGACATCATGGGAAAATCAAAAGAAATCCGCCAAGACCTCAGAAAACAATTGTAGACCTCCACAAGTCTGGTTCATCCTTGGTAGCAATTTCAATATGCCTGAAGATACCACGTTCATCTGTACGAACAATAGTACGCAAGTATAAACACCATGGGACCACGCAGCCGTCATACCGCTCAGGAAGGAGACATGTTCTGTCTCCTAGAGATGAACGTACTTTGGTGCGAAAAGTCCCAATCAATCCCAGAACAACAGCAAAGGACCTTGTGAAATGCTGGAGGAAACAGGTACAAAAGTATCTATATCCAGGGTAAAACAAGTCCTATATCGACATAACCTGAAAGGCCGCTCAGCAAGGAAGAAGCCACTGCTCCAAAACCGACATAAAAAAGCCAGTCTACGGTTTGCAACTGTTCATGGGGTCAAAGATCGTACTTTTTGGAGAAATGTCCTCTGGTCTGATTAAACAAAAATAGAACTGTTTGGTCATAATGACCATCGTTATGTTTGGAGGAAAATAGGGGAGGCTTGCAAGCCAAAGAACACCATCCCAACCGTGAAGCACAGGGCTGGCAGCATCATGTTGTGGGGGTGCTATGCTGCAGGAGGGACTGGTGCACTTCACAAAATAGATGGCATCATGAGGCAGGGAAATTATGTGGATAAATTGAAGCAACATCTCAAGACATCAGTCAGGAAGTTAAAGCTTGGTCGCAAATGGGTCTTCCAAATGAACAATGACCCCAAGCATACTTCCAAAGTTGTGGCAAAATGGTTTAAGGACAACAAAGTCAAGGTATTGGAGTGGCCATCACAAAGCCCTGACCTCAATCCTATAGAACATTTGTGGGCAGAACTGAAAACACGTGTGCGAGCAAGGAGGCCTACAAACCCGACTCAGTTACACCAGCTCTGTCAGGAGGAAGGGGCCAAAATTCACCCAACTCTTTGTGGGAAGCTTGTGGAAGGCTACCCGAAATGGTTGACCCAAGATAAACAATTTAAATGCAATGCTACCAAATACTAATTGAGCTTCTGACCCACTGGGAATGTGATGAAGGAAATAAAAGCTGAAATAAATTATGCTCTCTACTATTATTCTGACATTTCACATTCTTAAAATAAAGTAGTGATCCTAATTTGCCTAAGACAAGGAACTTTTTCTTGGATTAAATGTCAGGAATTGTAAAAACTGAGTTTAAATGTATTTTGCTAACGTGTATGTAAACTTCAACTGTAGATAATGTGGTCTACAGCTTATCATGAGATACTCTACCTCAGGCGAGCAATAGCTTGAGACTTCCATAGATATCGTGCACCAGCTGTTATTTACAAAAATACATAGTCCGCTGCCCCTTGTTTTACCAGACGCCGCTGTTCTATCCTGCCAGTACAGCGTATAACCAGCCAGCTGTATGTTGATAGTGTCGTCGTTCAGCCACGACTCTGTGAGGTATAAGCTATTACAGTTTTGAATGTCCTGTTGGTATTTTAATCTTCCGCGTAGGTCATCGATTTTATTCTCCAAAGATTGCATGTTTGCTAGCAGAGTGGAAGGAAGTGGGTTTTTTTCGATCGCCAACAAATTCTCAGAATACAGCCCGCCCTCTGTCCCCTTTTTCTCTGCCGCCTCTTCACGCAAATCACAGGGATCTGGGCCTGTTCCCGAGAAAGCTGTATATCATTCACGTCAGGCTCGTCAGACTCGTTCTTATGGCTGCAATCCCGGTAACGGGATCGATATGACAACCGCCAGTGAAAGTGCAGGGCGCCAAATTCAAACAACAGAAATCTCATAATTAAAATTCCTCAAACATACAAGTGTTATATACCATTTTAAAGGTAATCTTGTTGTTAATCACACCAAAGTGTCCGATTTCAAATAGGATTTTCAGCGAAAGCACCACAAAGCACCACAAGCACCACAAACACCATTATGTTAGGTCACCGCCAAATCACAGACAAACACAGTCATTTTTCCAGCCAAAGAAAAGAGTCACAAAAAGCACAAATAGAGATAAAATTAATCACTAACCTTCGATGATCTTCATCAGATGACACTCATAGGACTTCATGTTACACAATACATGCATGTTTTGTTTGAAAAAAGTTCATATTTATATCAAAGAATCTGAGTTTACATTGGCGTGTTACGTTCACTAGTTCCAAAAACATCCAGTGATTTTGCATAGCCACATCGATTCAACAGAAATACTTATCATAAATGTATATGATAATACAAGTTATACACATGGAATTATAGATATACCTCTCCTTAATGCAACCGCTGTGTCAGATTTCAAAAAAACTTTACGGAAAAAGCAAACCATGCAATAATCTGAGACGGCGCTCAGCACAATAGTCAAATTAGCCGCCATGTTGGAGTCAACAGAAACCAGAAATTACATGATACATATTCCCTTACCTTTGATGATCTTCATCAGAATGCACTCCCAGGAATCCCAGGTCCACAATAAATGCTTGATTTGTTCGATAATGTCCGTTATTTATGTCCAATTAGCTACTTTTGTTCGCGCGTTTTGTAAACAATTCCAAAGTCACGAAGCGCGTTCCCTAAAAGCTGACGAAATGTCCAAAAGTTCAGTAACAGTCAGTAGAAACATGTCAAACGATGTATTGAATCAATCTTTAGAATGGTGTTAACATAAATCTTGAATAACGTTCCAACCGGAGAATTACATTGACTTCAGATGAGCGATGGAACAGAGCTCCCTCTTATGTGAACGCGCATGGTGAAAGCATGGTCAGGTCATGGCAGACCTGACTAATTCCCCTCTCATTCGGGTCCCCTTCACAGTAGAGGCATCAGACAAGGTTCTACAGACTGTTGACATCTAGTGGAAGCCGCAGGAAGTGCATATTTATCCATATCTCGCTGTGATTTCAATAGGATCTTGGTTGAAAATCGACCAGCCTAATAATTTCCACTTCCTGTTTGGATTTTTTCTCAGGTTTTTGCCTGCCATATGAGTTCTGTTATACTCACAGACATAATCCAAACAGTTTTAGAAACTTCAGAGTGTTTTCCATCCAATACTAATAATAATATGCATATATTAGCAACTATGACTGAGGAGCAGGCCGTTTACTCTGGGCACCTCTGTGCACCTTCATCCAAGCTACTCAATACTGCACCCGCAGCCACAAGAAGTTAAAGGGAAAAAAGGACTCTGTCAGTCCGTGTTGATGAATCGCAGTCCTGATGTCCAGAAGTTATTTTCGTCATAAGAGAGGGTAGCGGCAACATTATGTACAAAATAAGTTTAAAATAAGTTACAAACAATGAAAATAAACAACAAAAAACACAATCGGTTGGGGACACTTAAAACGTCAGCCTTCTTCTCCGGCGCCATTGTTGTTCAGTAGCATTTCCTTGTCATCACCACTGCTACAATGTTTCAATATGTCCTACTGCTCCTCGCATGCAAAAGCAATGTGGACGACTCATAGTGTTTTGTTGCTTATCCTGGACTCATGATGACTTGCTGAATGTGGCCGTATCGTCAGTGGGAGATTGTGCAATAGACTTCAAGATATTTTTGTCTTGTTGGTGTTCTATATACTGACAGAAGACATTTAAGTGTTTTTTACAAATGCATATTTGTGGAGACTCCATAAACAATAAAATAACATATGCAATTAAACAGACATCCTAATTTGGAATAATGTCACCTACCTTCTTTTTCGGCAGTCATCTCGCCCAGTTGCTACTCCAGAAATGCTCTATCAGTCCCCAGTTCTTCCATTCGAGCCTGGAGGACCTGTGCTTTATTCTTCCATCTAACCAATTCCTGGTTCATCAGCTTAATCTTTTTTACTTGGGATGCAACAACATGAAGTGGCATATTTTCAAGTGGCATATTTGTTCCTTATATGGAGAGAAATTCCATAACCAAATTTGGTTAAAGCTGCAATATATGACTTTTTGGTTGAAGACCAAATTCAAAAAGAAATATGTTACAGATATTTAATTGTCATTGAAGTCTAATAAGTCTAATAAGAGGTAGATTGGTTCTAAGTTTAAAAAAAATTATGCTTTCCATTCTTAAGTTTTGTTTTTGAGTCTTTTACTTTTCGGTTTCGTATACCAGCTTCAAACAGCTACGAATACAATATTTTTGGATATGGCGAACTATTAGAATTTTAGCAACCATGAAATGCTGGAGTGATTTCTGCATAGTGTATCTTTAATGCTTTGTATGTTTGTATGTTTTTATTAACTTTTTATTAACTGTAGTGCCACCTCAGAGCCAATGGGTTCCATATTTAAGAAGTGACAAAAGTATTTCTGCTATAACAAGCTTGGCTAGCTAGTTATATATAGAGCTTGTGATCGCTAATGTTAACTAGGTAGCTATCTAGTTACAACATTGACAAACACTAGCTAAGTATAGTTAGCTAGCTAGTTCTCTAATCTTTGCTTAGATGTACTGTTAATGTTAGCAAGGCTAGTGGTTTGTTAACTACTTGCATTCCCTCCTTGTCCTCTTCCTTTGCACTGTCACGCATCCATACTCTTGTCCCCTAGCTTCCATGATGGGTTGACTGTGCTAGGTTGAAAAGATAGTGGACAGTAAAAATGGCAAGTTCCAGGTAGCTAGCTAAACTTTCCTAGCTGGGGCTGAAAACCTATAACAGCAGTGATTGTTGCTTAACCAGCATGGCTACCACAGCATTCTGCGGCGATGCGCCATCCCATCTGGTTTGCACTTAGTGGGACTATCACTTGTTTTCAACAGGACACCTCCAGGCTGTGTAAGGGCTATTTGACCAAGAAGGAGAGTGATGGAGTGCTGCATCAGATGACCTAGCCTCCACAATCACCTGACCTCAAGCCAATTGAGATGGTTTTGAATGAGTTGGACCACAGAGTGAAGGAAAAGCAGCCAACAAGTGCTCAGCATATGTGGGAAATCCTTCAAGATTGTTAGAAAAGCATTCCAGGTGAAGCTGGGTGAGAGAATGCCAAGAGTGTGCAAAGCTGTCATCAAGGCAAAGGGTGGCTACTTTGAAGATTGATTTGTTTAACACTTTTTTGGTTACTACATGATTCCATATGAGTTATTTCATAGTTTTGATGTCTTCACTATTATTCTACAATGTAGGAAAAAAAACACACAAAAAAACCTTGAGTGAGTAGGTGTGTCCAAACTTTTGACTGCTACTGTACATATTTCAACAATGTAGCTAGGCACTTAACATTAACTTACCTTATCGTTGTATCACTTTGTAGTCACTCCGTCTGGACCTCATATAGTTACAGTTGTGAATGTAACGTCACTGCAGGCGGGGGGGGGGGGTCATCCATATACGAGTCACGCATGTAAGATACAGTAGGTAGCAGTGAAATCAATCTGCAACGTTGTACACAGGGTGGAGTGTGCCAATTCTACTCAAAAAGTGTGCTAACTCCATTCAAAACACTAGCCATTTTCGAACCTGCCCCTTTGCATGCATCAGAGGTAATGGATTGTTTGGTTAGGAACCTAATTGGCAATGTCAAACAGAATAAAAAAACTACATTGAAATTGATAAACTGCCAGCAGAAGAAACGTCTGCTGAAAGGAAAAATGTAATGTGAGAAAAGTGGAGGGAAGAAGAAGATGATGTCTTACCAGTGCACAGACAACATCATCTGGTAAGTAATTGTTAGCTACTGTTAGCTGAATAAATCAACTGGAAGCAAGTGGTATTTGTTTTCTAGAAACAATGCTTAATTGAAATATGAAATAATGCAGTAGCAACTGTTTCTACTGAATTGCCTATAGCTCTCATTCCTATGTTGTTACAGTGTCTCTAGCCTACTAGGGCCAAGGTTGCCAGGTCAAGGGACAAACCCCAATTTCGGGGTGATGCGTTCCATAAACAAAGTATTTGATTACCAGGGAATGCCTCCAAATGCCAAACAGAGGATTGAGGAACGTGAAGCAACATGATATCATAGGAAAACGTCATCCTGTCATGTTTTTGAAAGAAGGAAAACATCACAATGTATTACGTTTTGTCAATGCATTGCACTCAATGGGAAAAGATGAGTCTCACAAGGTTGACGTTTTTGTCAATGCATTGCACTCAATGGGAAAAGATGAGTCTCACAAGGTTGACGTTTTTGTCAATGCATTGCATTCAATGGAGAAAGATGAGTGTCACAGGGGCTATCTATATAGAGGTTTGGGTTAGGAGTCAGGGTTAGGATTACACATACAGACAGACATACAATTCTATCTGCAAAGTATTGAGGAACTCAGACAAACATACAGACAGACATATACACTCATAGACAGTCAGGCAGGCAGACAGACATATACACTCATAGACAGACATATGGGCAGGCAGACAGACAGACATGCAGTCAAGCAGGCAGACAGACAGACAGACAGAGTAGGACAGACAGACAGACAAATACTGTAAAGGCAGTCAATGTTGTTCTCCTCCTCAAACGAGGAGGAGCATGGATAGGACCAAGATGCGGATTGAGGGAAATAAGCCATCTTTTAATGACAACAGCAAACAAGACACTACAAAACTACAAAACAACAAATGTGACTAACCTTCAACCGTCCATGTGAGGACACAGGAACAAACACCCACAAAACCCCAGTGAAACCCTGGCTGCCTTAGTATGACTCTCAATTAGAGACAAACGATACACACCTGTCTCTAATTGAGAATCATACCAGGCCGAACACAAAAACCAACCTAGAAATACAAAACATAGACTGCCCACCCAAAACACACGCCCTGACCAAAAACACATACAAAAACAACATAAAACAGGTCAGGACCGTTACAGAACCCCCCCCTCAAGGTGCGAACGCCGGGCGCACCAGCACAAAGTCCAGGGGAGGGTCTGGGTGGGCAGTTGACCACGGTGGTGGCTCCGGCTCTGGACGCTGTCCCCACACCACCATAGTCACTCCCCGTTTCTGTCTTCCCCTCCCAATGACCACCCTAAAACTAACATCCCCTAAATAAACGGCCAGCACCAGGACAAGGGGCAGAACCGGGACAAGGGGCAGCAACGGGACAAGGGGCAGCAACGGGACAAGGGGCAGCAACGGGACAAGGGGCAGCAACGGGACAAGGGGCAGCAACGGGACAAGGGGCAGCAACGGGACAAGGGGCAGCACCGGGACAAGGGGCAGCACCGGGACAAGGGGCAGCACCGGGACAAGGGGCAGCACCGGGACAAGGGGCAGCACCGGGACAAGGGGCAGCACCGGGACAAGGGGCAGGTCCCGGCTGAGGGACTCTGGCAGATCCCGGCTGAGGGGCTCTGGCAGATCCCGGCTGAGGGGCTCTGGCAGATCCCGGCTGAGGGGCTCTGGCAGATCCCGGCTGAGGGGCTCTGGCAGATCCCGGCTGAGGGGCTCTGGCAGATCCCGGCTGAGGGGCTCTGGCAGATCCCGGCTGAGGGGCTCTGGCAGATCCCGGCTGAGGGGCTCTGGCAGATCCCGGCTGAGGGGCTCTGGCAGATCCCGGCTGAGGGGCTCTGGCAGGTCCCGGCTGAGGGGCTCTGGCAGGTCCCGGCTGAGGGGCTCTGGCAGGTCCTGGCTGGACGGCTCTTGCAGGTCCTGGCTGGACGGCTCTTGCAGGTCCTAGCAGGACGGCTCTGGCTGGTCATGGCAGGACGGCTCTGGCTGGTCATGGCAGGACGGCTCTGGCTGGTCATGGCAGGACGGCTCTGGCTGGTCATGGCAGGACGGCTCTGTAGGGAGGAGAAGGAGAGACAGCCTGGTGCGTGGTCTAGGCACTGGCTGCGCTGGAGAGGAGGAAACAGCAGGAGAGAGAACCCGGAGAGACAGCCTGGTACGGGGGGCTGCCACCGGAGGACTGGTACATGGAGGTGGCACCGGGTCTACCGGACCGTGAAGGAGGACACGTGCTCTTGAGCACCGAGCCTCCCCAACCCTACCAGGTTGAATGATCCCCGTAGCCCTGCCAGTGCGGCGAGGTGGAATAGCCCGCACTGGGCTATGCAGGCGAACCGGGGACACCACCTGTAAGGCTGGTGCCATGTACGCCGGCCCGAGGAGACGTACTGGAGGCCAGATACGTTGGGCCGGCTTCATGACATCCGGCTCGATGCCCAACCTAGCCCTCCCAGTGCGGCAAGGTGGAATAGCCCGCACTGGGCTAAGCACGCGTACTGGGGACACCGTGCGCTTTACCGCATAACACGGTGTCTTACCAGTACGACGCCTTCTACCTCCACGGTAAGCACGGGGAGTTGGCTCGGGTATCCTACCCGGCTTTGCCACACTCCTCGTGTGCCCCCCCCCAAGAAATTTTTGGGTCTGACTCACGGGCTCCCAACCGCGTCGTCGCGCTGCCTCCTCATACCAGCGCCTCTCAGCCTTCGCTGCTTCCAACTCCTCCTTGGGACGGCGATATTCCCCTGGCTGAGCCCAAGGTCCTCTACCGTCCAGGATCTCCTCCCAAGTCCATTCCTCTTTTCCCCATTGCTGTAGTTCCTTTTCTCTCTCCTCAATCCGCTTGGTCCTGTTGTGGTGGGTGTTTCTGTAAAGGCAGTCAATGTTGTTCTCCTCCTCAAACGAGGAGGAGCATGGATAGGACCAAGATGCGGATTGAGGGAAATAAGCCATCTTTTAATGACAACAGCAAACAAGACACTACAAAACTACAAAACAACAAATGTGACTAACCTTCAACCGTCCATGTGAGGACACAGGAACAAACACCCACAAAACCCCAGTGAAACCCTGGCTGCCTTAGTATGACTCTCAATTAGAGACAAACGATACACACCTGTCTCTAATTGAGAATCATACCAGGCCGAACACAAAAACCAACCTAGAAATACAAAACATAGACTGCCCACCCAAAACACACGCCCTGACCAAAAACACATACAAAAACAACATAAAACAGGTCAGGACCGTTACAAATACACTCATAGACAGACAGAAAGAGAGACAGACAGACATATGGACAGACATGCAGGCAAGCAGGCAGACAGACAGACAGACAGAGACAGACAGACATATACAGTCATACACAGACAGACATATACATTCACAAACAGACATACAGACAGACAGGCACACAGACAGTTTTAAGTCTAAAATAATGTAAAATAATGTGACCGATATACTCTTCAGAATTGATCTAACAAGGCTCTTAGTTTCTACCGCTGCAAGAACATTGTGACTAAGGTAAAAAAATATATATACAGTATATTCATATTTCAATTGCCGGGTCATGACCGTCTCTGGGTAACAAACGTGTAACATTTTCGAAGATTCAACCTTTGTAACCCTTCAAAAATGCCCCTTTGACTTCCAATTAAGTCTCTTCCTTTAAACGCAGGATCTGAAATTCAATGTCTGGCATCCTGGGACACTCAGTCTTTAACAATGCCCTGAGTTTCAAATCTTTATGGTAAAGGCATACTTCGGGATTTGGTGATTTTGGGTAATTTCCTACTTACCCAGAGTCAGACAAACTCATGGATACTATTATTATGTTTCTGCATGCAGTTTGAAGGAAGTTGAAGGTAGCATATTGTTCGCTTAGCGCAATTGCTGGAAGTCAATGGGTATGTACTAGCCAGTTCCTGTCAAAATCAGGGAAGTAGACCTTCAAACTACTCCAAAGCTGGGTGGTTGGTCATTAATTGTCTTACAAAACTATACATAATAATCTGTATTTTATAAATGTGTTAATTTGACTGATAATCGTAAGAAATGAGATTCCATCAACATTCTCATTTACAAACTACTTTGGGTTCTGCCTGCGCTCTCTTCCCGCAAGACTTGGTGTGGTTTTGTCAACCAAACTCCCAGGAGGCAGCCAGTTGTTGCTTACTCTAGTTGTTAACGTAACTAGCTAGCTTGCTTTCTTATTGGCAAATCATAACACTTCACAAATCATATCAGACCTTGAGGTAGAAAAATACCATTTTATTCAGAGCCATATTTATTTGAGCTTGAATTTACTGAGGAGGAACTTGTGCTGCTGGATGCTGAGCAAGCACGGAGGGAGGCTGAATCAGCAGCGGAGCCAGTAAACAAGCTAACTGGAGCGGTGGTGAGAGACAGATTTGAGGGGGATTGTTGGTGCAACTGAAGGGAATGCCAAACCATAGCAATCGACGATGAGTGTGTGTGCTGCACAGAGTGGGACTTGTTACTGCCATCGATTGGGGGGGGGGGGGGGGGGCTTTATACAGTTGAAGTCAGAAGTTTACATACACTTAGGCTGGAGTTATTAAAACTCACAAATTCCACAACTCCACAAATAGTTAACAAACTATAATTTTGGCAAGTCGGTTCGGACATCTACTTTGTGCATGACACAAGTAATTTTCCAACAATTGTTTACAGACAGATTATTTAACTTATAATTCACTGTATCACAATTCCAGTGGGTCAGAAGTTTACATACACTAAGTTGACTGTGCCTTTAAACAGCTTGGAAAATTCCAGAAAATTATGTCATGGCTTTAGAAGCTTCTGATAGGCTAATTGACATCATTTGACTCAATTGGAGATGTACCTGTGGATGTATTTCAAGGCCTACCTTCAAACTCAGTGCCTCTTTGCTTGACATCATGGGAAAATCTAAAGAAATCAGCCAAGACCTCAGAAACAAAATTATAGACCTCCACGTCTGGTTCATCCTTGGGAGAAATTGAAGAAACGCCTGAAGGTACCACGTTCATCTGTACAAACAATAGTACGCAAGTTTAAACACCATGGGACCACGCAGCCATCATACCGCTCAGGAAGGAGACATTTTCTGTCTCCTAGAGATGAATGTACTTTGGTGCGAAAAGTTCAAATCAATCCCAGAACAACAGCAAAGGACCTTGTGAAGATGCTGGAGGAAACAGGTACAAAAGTATCTATATCCACAGTAAAACGAGTCTTATCGACATAACCTGAAAGGCCGCTCAGCAAGGAAGAAGCCACTACTTCAAAACCGACGTAAAAAAGCCAGACTACAGTTTGCAACTGCACATGGGGACAAAGATCGTACTTTATGGAGAAATGTCCTCTGGTCTGATGAAACAAAAATAGAACTGTTTGGCCATAATGACCATCGTTATGTTTGGAGGAAAACAGGGGAGGCTTGCAAGCCGAAGAACACCATCCCAACCGTGAAGCACGGGGCTGGCAGCATCATGTTGTGGGGGTGCTTTGCTGCAGGAGAGACTGGTGCACTTCACAAAATAGATGGCATCATGAGGCAGGGAAATTATGTGGATAAATTGAAGCAACATCTCAAGACATCAGTCAGGAAGTTAAAGCTTGGTCGCAAATGGGTCTTCCAAATGAACAATGACCCCAAGCATACTTCCAAAGTTGTGGCAAAATGGTTTAAGGACAACAAAGTCAAGGTATTGGAGTGGCCATCACAAAGCCCTGACCACATCCTATAGAACATTTGTGGGCAGAACTGAAAAAGCGTGTGCGAGCAAGGAGGCCTACAAACCTGACTCAGTTACACCAGCTCTGTCAGGAGGAATGGGCCAAAATTCACCCAACTTATTGTGGGACTCTTGTGGAAGGCTACCAAAACATTTGACCCAAGTTAAACAATTTAAAGGCAATGCTACCAAATACTAATTGAGTGTATGTAAACTTCTGACCCAGTGGGAATGTGATGAAAGAAATAAAAGCTGAAATAAATCATTCTCTCTACTATTATTCTGACATTTCACATTCTTAAAAAAAAGTGGTGATCCTAACTGACCTAAGACAGGGAATTTTTACTAAATGTCAGGAATTGTGAAAAACTGAGTTTAAATGTATTTGGCTAAGGTGTATGTAAACTTCCGACTTCAACTGTATCCCCTGCGAAGAAAGCAGCGCACCAAGCGACTGTGTAACAAGTCACAAGGACTTTTCTGCGCTCATCAATCGTGGTGTTATCGAAACATTCTTCCATGTCCAGAAAATAAATTGGAAGAAGCAGCCCAGACCTGCTGGACCGGATGGACAGCTGTCCATCGAATAAGTGATACTATTGTTCTTGTTCCAGCACGCAGTAATAAAGTGTAAAGGACAAAGTATTGATAACGTTTGCAGTTTTATAATCCACTCTGATCAAATCAAACTTTTTCTTATGATTAGATTATTTGTATCTAGCTAATCATGAATAACACTGTGTTTTTAGTCAACACAGGTTGATTTCATAACGACTGGTGCTTGAATGGGCAAAGTGAGAGACTCAGGTTCAGAAACAGAAGAGTCTTGCCTTCATGTGTTGTTTCAAGGAGGCAGATGATGTGATGTGCCTATTGTAATTAAACTACGATGACTTAGCTTCACAGCCAGACATTGCCTAATCAACCAATTTAGTCAAAGCACTCTAATAAACCAGTACCTTCTATTTTGTTACAATTCTGTCAAATCACAGTAATAAATGCCATTCTTTGAACCAGTACTACCTGTTTTGTTTCTATCTGCCATAAGTAATTTAAGAAATAAAGCAGTCAGATCAAAGAATTGTATCAGTAACATTTTAATACTGAAGGTAAATTGGTAACACCCAACAAATCACAGTGTATACCTATGTAAATGACATGACAATCGATGAGCCAGGATAGGCCGTCATTGTAAATAAGAATTTGTTCTTAACTGATTTGCCTGGTTAAATAAAACAACAGACAATACACAGTATAGACAAGGCATTCTCAAAATTCACATCAACGAAATTTAAAATAGACAGTATGAAGTAGGTATGGCAGTGCTTTTATTTGCAGTAGTTGCCTACATTAGATGGATTTGTATAAAATGCTATATATGCAGAATGTTAAGGATAAGATGCAAACAAATTATATTACAATGGAGTGTATTCATATTAGGTTGGGGGGGGGTCAGAAAAGCCCCCAATGTCCTTGAGTCTTGATGTGTGTGCTGCAGTAACCTCCTCCTTGCTGGGGTTTGGGATGGGGGCTGTTGGCAGCCAGACGACAGCCGCTTCCACAGGATTTTGGCTCCCGCTTTTTCACTAATTTGTCCATGAGGACGCGCTCAATCAGGTCATTCCTGGTTGGCTGGTATATTGGCCGGGCAATCCAACGTTGACTGTTTAGGGTAAACAATGTTGTATCTTGGAGTGACGGAAATATGAAAAGAGAACATAAACAATATAAAGACAAGGACACTTCTTGGTTTCCTACTTTGCACTCATCCAAAAGGCTACATCCAAATGATCAGATAAATGTAGTTAAGTTAGTCAGCCCCCCAGGTGCCTCTGAAACAACTGAAAGGGTGCACCATACCCCAAAGAAACCCCCCACTTTCACCAAGTCAACCAAACTATCCAGCAGGGGCAATTACCTGTCCTTCTGTTAGAATAGATCTGTCTGGACAGGCCCAATGATTGCTTTGTCATATTGGGATGGTAATGCAAAGTGCTAAAGTGTAAATCAGAACATTGATGTCATAGTTTCAGTAGTTACCAGCAATGGTTGAGGCTTGTTCTCTATTCCGGTTCTGATTCTCATTGTGGTCCAAAACTGTCAACTGGGTACGGGCTTTCAAGCTGTAGTCTTTGAAGTGGAGACGCTTTTGACAGTATTTCAACATAGAACTGTGAAATACCTCAAGTGTTCCTGGTAAAACATAACAAAAAAGAAGAGAGACAATCTTAGATGGAGCACTGATTAACACAGGCATGGCAGGCGCCAAACAGATATTATGTACCAAGTCATTTGCTTGTGAACAACTACGCACAAATCAGAGCACAATAATAATAGGATTCTAAGAAAGCATTTCTCATCTGTGAAAAGGACAGGTTCTGTGTGTGTTTCATGTGATATACTTCCAAATGCAACGGGGAACACACCTGTGTGCTTGAACAGTGCCATCTGATCGAGATCATTCGGCAGACGTTTGTCCATGACCAGAGAGTACAGGGCTTTGTAGGTTGGTGAATCTTCCTGCAGTTACCTCTTCTTCCTCTGCTGGTCCTCTGTTAGCGCTCCATGGTAACAGTGGTGTTCCGCACCGTCCACTTCCCAGCGATAGACCCCACACATGTTATTTTATTTATTTGTGACGGAGCATTGACCTGAACCTGCACTTCAACTCCTGAAAATGACATTTGATCACAAACAGGCATGAGTTCAACAGACAAGCATTGTTGATATCTGCACACCGTTCTGGGAAATGGAGATGTGGCTGTTAGGGTGAGAAGATTGTTGGCTCCTGATAGACAGGGCAGATTTATGGCCCTAGACCTCTTGGCACCAGTGGGGGATGGGTAATACTGTCACAAACACTTCAAAGTGGTCTGAGACCAGCTGAGGGGAGTGAGACATGAGTGGGGTTGTTTTTCTACAGTTACACTATTGATTTATGTATTTACCTCTAACTCCTCCACATAAGCTACAACTCCACCAGAGATGATTGCAGATACTCTTCACCCACAGTATAAGGTCAAATAAAATTTAAATACATTATTTGTCACATGCTTCATAAACAACAGGTGTTGACTAACAGTGAAATGCTTACTTATTGGCCCTTCCCAACAATGCAGTGGAAAAAAAATTAAACAATAGAAAAAAATAACACAAGGAATAAATACACAATGATTAATGATAACTTGGCTATATATACTGGGTACCAGTACTGAGTCGATGTGCAGGAGTACGAGGTAATTGAGGTGCAGGGGTACTTATTTAGGTATTTATTTAACCTTTATTTAACTAGGCAAGTCAGTTCAGAACAAAGTATTGTTTACAATGACGGGCTATCCTGGCCAAACCCAGACAATGCTGGGCCAATTGTGCGCCTCCTTATGGGATTCCCAATCACGGCCGGTTGTGATACAGCCTGGAATCGAACCAGGGACTGTAGTGATGCCTCTGGCACTGAGATGCAGTGCCTTAGTTTGGCCCTGTCCGGGGGTATCATCGGATGGGGCCACAGTGTCTCCTGACCCCTCCTGTCTCAGCCTCCAGTATTTATGCTGCAGTAGTTTATGTGTCGGGGGGCTAGGGTCAGTTGGTTATATCTGGAGTACTTCTCCTGTCTTACCCAGTGTCCTGTGTGAATTTAAGTATGCTCTCTCTAATTCTCTCCTTCTCTCTTTCTTTCTCTCTCTCGGAGAACCTGAGCCCTAGGACCATACGTCAGGACTACCGGGCATGATGACTCCTTGCTGTCCCCAGTCCACCTGGCCTTGCTGCTATTCCAGTTTCAACTGTTCTGCCTCCGGTATGGAACCCCTACCTGTCCCAGACCTGCTGTTTTCAACTCTTAATGATCGGCTATGAAAAGCCAACTGACATTTATTCCTGATTATTATTTGACCATGCTTGTCACTTATGAACATTTTGAACATCTTGGCCATGTTCTGTTATAATCTCCACCCGGCACAGCCAGAAGAGGACTGGCCACCCCTCATAGCCTGGTTCCTCTCTAGGTTTCTTCTTAGGTTTTGGCCTTTCTAGGGAGTTTTTCCTAGCCACCGTGCTTCTACACCTGCATTGCTTGCTGTTTGGGGTTTTAGGCTGGGTTTCTGTACAGCACTTCGAGATATTAGCTGATGTACGAAGGGCTATATAAAATAAACTTGATTTGATTAGACCGCTGCACTATGCGGGAGCCCAACATTGAGGTAGATATGTACATATACTGTAGATGGGGATAAAGTGAATAGGCAACAGGATAGATAATAAACAGTAGCAGCAGCATATGTGATGAGTCAAAAGAGTTAGTGCAAAAAAGGGTCAATGCAGATAGTTAACCAATAGCTACCTGGATTAACTATTTAACAGTCTTATGACTTGGGGGTAGAAGCTGTTCAGGGTCCTGTTGGTTCCAGACTTGGTGCATCGGTACCGTTTGTCAATTTTTAGGGCCTTTCTCTGACACCGCCTGGTATAGAGGTCCTGGATGGCAGGGAGCTCGGTCACAGTGATGTAGCGCCTTGCGGTCAGATGCCAAGCAGTTGCCCTACCAAACTGTGATGTAGCCAGTCAAGCTGCTCTCAATGGTGCAACTGTAGAACTTTTTGAGGAGTTGAGGGCCCATGTCTAAACTTTTCAGCCTTCTGAGGGGGAAGGCGGCGTTGTCGGGCCATGATAATTGTTGGGCCATGATAATTCCTTAGTGATATGGACACCGAGGAACTTGACCTGCTCCACTACAGCCCGTCGATGCGGATGTGCTCTGACCTCTGTTTCCTGTAGTCCACGATCAACTTCCTTTAGGCCATCTCATTGTTGTGGGTGATCAGGCCTACCACTGTCGTGTCGTCTGCAATCTTAATAATGGTGTTGGAGTCGTGTGAGGCCACTCAGTCGTGGATGAACAGTGAGTACAGGAGGACTAAGCACTTACCCCTGAGGGGCCCCCGTGTTGAGGGTCAGTGTGGGAAATGTGTTGTTGCCTACCCTCACCACCTGGGGGCGGTCCGTCAGGAAGTTCAGGATCCAGTTGCAGAGGGAGGTCTTTAATCCCAGGGTCTTTAGCTTAGTGATGAGCTTGAAAGGCACTATGGTGTTGAACGCTGAGCAGTGTGGATTGCAATAGAGATTGTGTCATCTGTGGATGTCTTTACAGTCTACTGACCTTTACATGTATGCCTGGTCTCAAATTGGATGTTCAATGTCCGGATAGGACTCTCTCATTATCTTTCAAATGGAGAACGATCTGTCTGTTGTGACCACCTTTACATCTATTCCCTTATCAATAAGATGTTCGAGTCCCCTCTGGAAACCTACTGGTTCCATTGCAGGAGACCGTGTGGCCTCTGTAACCTTAGGGCAGTGGTACTCATTGTGTGGCCCACGGGCCGCATCCCTTAATTTGCGGTGATTTACCTATTTTCCATTCATAATACATAACAATGATACAACTTCGATTCAATGTGTTTAATGCAGGCCTGAATCACTTCATTGAATATATCTATTGTTCCCTGGACGGCAGATAGATGGCAGTATAGCGCAGCTGTTTAACAGAAAGGCCGAAATAGAACATACCTGCTCAGCTACAGCCACCTACACATATCAGTTTGCTACTAGCTAATTTTGCAGTCTGGTCGACATGGATCGATTTATTGCAAAAAAGAAACGTAAATCTATTGACAATGAAAATGAAGGGGGAGAGCTGGAGAACAACGTGACAGCTATGAACGAACAACCACCGGAGAACCAGGAAAATCAGGAAGATGGCGGCGGGGAAATGCAGCTAGCTAACGTAGCTAACCTGGCAAACGCGGCTCTGGTGGCTAAGAGGTGTGGTCAATTCAAGAAGAACACAGAAAGTTCCAAGAGAAACGGACAGACAAGTGGTTTTTTGTACTGCATGATGGGACTAGCTCACTTTGTCTTATTTGCTAGAAGGCAGTCAATTGTTTTAAATCAGCAAATTTAGAGTGACATTTCCAGTCACACCATGCCCACTTTGACAAAACATATCCGCCACAAAGCAACCTCAGAAATAACAAAATAGCGCAACTCAAAGGACAGCGCAAAGGACAACAACAAATTATGGACAGAACTAGCACTGTTGTCAGAAATAACGACAGAGGCAACATATGAGACTCACGAGAAACAAGGCGGCCTTCACAGACACGGAGATTGTCAAATAGTGTTTTTTGGCCTCAGCCAAAATATTGTTTGCTGATTTCACAAACAAGGTAGCTATTTTAAAGCAAATAAAGGGACTGCAAATCACAGACTCTACCATAACAAGACACATAGAAGACATCAGTGAGGATATCGGTAAGCAACTGATTACTAACATATCCATGGTGCAGTGTTTTAGTATTGCGCTTGACGAAGGCACTGATGTAACTGACATTGCCCAATTATGTGTTTGGGTGCGCTTCACGCAAAACGAGTCGTTCAGAGAGGAACTTTTATGTTTACTGCCCCTTCAGGGACAAACATGAGGAGAGGATATTCTGAAAGCCCTTGTTACATGTTTTTGCTGATAATAATACTGACTGGTCAAATCTGGAATCTGTTTGCGCTGACAGCGCCCCAAACATGTGAGGGAAGGAGAAGGGACTCAAAGGCCTGATGAGAAAGAGAGAGGATATTCCCTTTGTTACGTTTCATTGTGTCGTTCATCAAGAAGCACTTGTGGCTAAACTCAAAGACTGACTTACAGAATGTGATGCAGCAAGTCGTGCATGTGGTGAACATTATTATTGCGAGGGCATTGAATCACCGGCAATTCTACGAGTTGCTGGAGGTATACTAGACAGAATATGGCGACTTGATATTTCACAATGAGGTAAGATGGCTGTCTCGTGGCAGAGTTTTGGAAAGATTTCTCTCTCTCCTCCCTCAAATCTGTGAATTTGTTGTAAGCAAGGGGAGAGAGGAGCCAGAGCTGGAAGATCCACAGTGGATAATAAACTGTTTTTTTAAACTGACATCACCTGCCACCTGAACACGGTGAATCTCCAGCTCCAATGGAAAGCTAAAACTCCGGGCAAAATGCTGGGTGTGGTCCCAGCACTTCAAAATAAAATCACCACACTGTTCATACCGAACAGACAGTTTCCCAAAACTCAGAGCAGTCACCACATCCAACCCAGACATACTGCAACATTTTAGCTATGATGCATGTGTGCATGTGTTGGAAGAGTTGAAGTTGGAGTTTGAGTCAAGATTCAAGGATATCATGGAGTACAAGGAGTTTTTCAAATTCACTGAGATCCCCTTTCATGTGCCAGTGTCATCTCTGACCCCAGTCATCACAGCCCTCTGTCCTGACCGTGCTGGAATAGAGAGATAGTGGAGCTGCAGGCAAATTACACATTGCAAGGTGAACTAAGAACAGGTGTTACCCATTTCTGGAGCCTTTGTCAGACACAGAGTATCCACTTCTGAAGCAGTGTGTGCAAAAGGTGACCATTTTTTGTCAGCACTTATTCATGTGAAGCAACATTTTCAACAATGAACAAAACCTGGATTGCCTCACAAGGATTGCAACAACATACTATACATTTAGAATGAATTCAGCTAAAAATTTATTTTTTAATGGTTATTTTATTCTTTATTTAACTAGGCAATTCAGTTAAGAACAAATTCTTATTTACAATGAAGGCCTACCCCGGCCAAACTCGGACGACACTGGGCCAATTGTGTGTGCTCTATTGCTCTGCTAATATTGGAAGTAAAAGTACAACAAATTAAAGATCTGTGCGGCCCTCTGAATGATTGTCTCAACCCAAAGTGGCCCCCTTACAAAACAATAGTGAGTAACACTGCCTTAGGGGATAAAAACAATTGATGATTAGTACTGCCTGTTATGTAGCCCACCTAGTAAAATTCATTGGCTGAACATTTCCACATTCTTACCTGAACCAAGGACTGTCCATCACCACACATTTACAATCAGCCTCGGAAAGACTGTAATCTGCTAGTCGTGGTATGCATGCTCAATAACTGGAAGCAAGTATGTTAACTGTAGAAGGCTGTTGTCTTGGGCATCTGAAGGTTCAGCAGTGTGGCCCAATCAGCACATTCCATGTATGTCGAACCAGTGAAAAGAATGGATCCATGTACAGCATAAGAAAGTTATTTTTTGCCATTCCGCATGCATGCTGTGTCTACTGTAACAACTCCATGTTACTTCGATTTTGCTGCCCAAAGTGGTTCATCTTCTATCAGTCAAGACAGCTCCACATTGGTGACATGTTTGGAAAAGCTCCATGAGTTTAGACTCATTCGCAATCCATTTCCTTTCGCTCCATCCTCCAGTTTCTTCTGGCACACTGTCAGAGGTTGATCCCTTGCTGGAGACGGCGGGGCTGGTGAAAGACACAAAACTGGAATCAGCAGGATCACTGGCAGCCTCAGCAAAGACCATACTATTTTCCATCAATGTATGCTCTGTTGTGTCCATTTGGCCTTCTTCCTGTTTCTCATCCTGATTGAAAAAAATGATACATTTGACAAAAATGCAACAGTAAACATGTCATCCTGCACAAATGATGCAGCACCCCCCTTGGGCCAACCAATGCTGGATCTCCATGGAAAGACGGATCATTCATTAAAGTTTGGTCAAAATCAGGCCATTGGTGTCCGAAATATTACGTGTGACGTACGTACTAACAATCAACAGACGGACGGAGACAGATCCATAGTCCCCTACCCAATTTCATCATGGGGGACAATTACATTTTTCTGTCCTGAAAATTGAAGTTGATAGGTCTCGAGTGTAACCAACAGGTCACGGTATATCAACAAAATAAACTGAAAACGCAGGACTACAGATACATATACTCACAGGAAAATGTTGCTTTGTTTAACTTCTGCGTGCACCCTCCCCTGCAGTTGTAGAGGGACTATTTGAAAATATGTATGTAGGCCCAACTGAAAACTTGCAAGTTCTCCATAAATAGCTAGTACATCATGTCAGCAAAATACCAGCATTACTTGATGCAGTGTCCATGAGGGTGCCAAGGCAACGTTCACGCCAGAGGTTAAAGGCTTTGTGCCTGCCGCTGTCCGATGAGGACTAGTCAGCTGCAAACTCAGGGGGTGAATCTCTTTTGAGGGGTTGAATTTGATGTTACTCTAGCAGACATGAAGTCCGTTCCTTGTGGACCGTCCACATCAGGCACGTCTCCTATCTCAACCTGATTGAGAAAAAATGGAAAAGCGAACAGGAAATGTTGGTATTCATTTGAAATAAACAAAGGAGAACAAACTTGGGGAAGGCCATAATAGCTGTTCTGTTTTTGTGGCATGCTGTCGTCTATTACATGGCTACCACTATAAAGCAGAGGTTGGAACCAAAATTATTTTCCAATCATTTTGTTCTGAACAGACCTGCAAAATAAAGTTCTGAACAGGTTCGAACCAAAAATTAGGAATGTTTTATATCGTTCCTTTTTAAATCTCAGAGTTTGTACATGCATTGGACAGACAAGTCTAGAGTAGGGAGCGAGATGCAACAGAAATTTTGTGGGTGAGGAGAGTGCTCTGGGCATCTTGTTGTTATGACATGCATTATCTGAATTAGGCTCACAGAATTATACCTACGGAGGAGCGGCTTCTATGAAGGAAATTTGAATGTCTGAACTTCAGAGAGTTGGCTTCACTAACGTTGGACCAAAGCTGGCCTTTGATCATGACTCTCAGTTCCATTATATTACACATAATGCCACCTAGAGCTTGAGAGCTAGACCAGAGCTAGCTAGCTTGCTAACAAGCTTGTGCGTGCAGAGCGGCACCAAAATGTAAATAAAAACATGTCTTACCTTTTTGTAGTTAATAAATCGAATGTGAAACTTAATAACTATAGTAACGTAAACTCACCCCATTCTGTACAAATGTGCGTAACCGCGACATTCAAACGAGGCTACAAAGAAAACGAATGGGACTGTAGCGACTGTGTTGACTTCAAAATCGGGAGTGTGAACTAGGTTTCTATTCAAGCGTTGATCGACATGGTAATGGCTCTATAGTATTGGAGAAAAGTTGAAAAAAATGGACCCTCCGTTACATCTTGACGTGTCATGTCGTAACGTAGTTGCATAAAGCAACTATTTCTGTCTTACAATCTCTCTCCACCAGGTGTAGCACTTCTCTCATCGTTTAAAAACAAGAAATGAACAGTGACGGGGGTAAGGGGGGATACCTAGTAATTTTTTTCGTCATCATTGCATGCGATCATCATTCTCAAAGCCGCTGTTTACTTCTAAGATCACTTTAGCACCGCCCTAAAAACCCGATTCAAATTCGACACAAACCTTCAAATAGGTATGTAATGACACATTATATAAACTCTTTATAGTGTTTTATTTACATTTTAGAGGCGATAAGGTGATAAGTTGGACAGATCGAGTGAAAAAAGCAATTTTCCCACACGACATCTGTCCTTCTCACTAGCACGCATTAGTTTCGCTTCCCCACCCGCCATTTTTAAAAAGACCCAACATGGCTCATTGCCTGCTTGAATTATGCAGAAACGGGCAGTGTTTAGGTCATGTAATCGATTTTGTTGGAAAGGGGAGAAATTGTGCTTTACAATGGTATTGACATTACAGTTGATCTGGAAGTATTACATTTTTGGGGCGCTAAAATAAGGGCAATTGTACGGACCAAGGCGATGTATGAGTTTACGTGAGTTTACGTTATTCGTAGCTAGCATTGAAAAAGTTCATTCATTCTTCTCGAATAAAAAATCTCTCCCTAAGTTCTGAATCATGCTTGTAACGTCAGTAGCTACAGTAGACTATTCTTCCGAGGGAGGGGGGAAGGTAGTATACACACTCACAGACACTGGCAAAGACACTGGAATAAGTTTCTGAGTGGCAAAGTGAGGGCTTTGCATAGGGGTGTTTTATATGGGACTGGAAAAAAATGCCCCGGAGCGTAAAATAATGTTATTTTCTTCTCGGTTATGGTTCAGTTCCATGAAAAATTACGTTCTTTTGCGATTTTCTGTTCTGTTCCCTGAACCGGTTCCAAACCCTGCTATGAAGTCAATTCAATGATTTCGTTTGTCAAGCATGTGGACATTTTATTATTAATTTGAAAGTATTTGAATGAAGTTGAATAAAGACAAACATAATAGCAGCACTCAATTTTGAATATTGGAAAAAGGACAATCAGCACAAAGTTTTGAGCATTCTTAGTCCCCTAGTAAAACATGCTATAGGATTCCAATAAAAAAAATCTAATAGAAAATCCCTTCTGGTTTTGGAACCTATCCTAAAATTCTATAGGAGTCCACTAGGACTGGCTCCAAAATCTGATAGGATTTTTCTATTGGTCATACTGCAAATCATACTTGAATCACTCCCATATAGTAGTTGTCTGTTGAAGAAGTTGAGAACCTCAGGAAATTATCACTGGTGTGAGTAGGCAATGGAGATTGTGGAGATGGAGATTGTGCTCTGGTTAAGATCTTCCCACACTCTAGGTCCGATTCAGTCTTTTACTATGTGAACAAATTAAAATGTTGATTTTAACCTGGCCAGATTGTACGATTTGCTTCAGTTCTTTCATCACATTCTGCGATTGGCTTACGAGGCTACGTCAGCTGACTATGTCAACTGCGACGTAGTCTACATCAACTGCGACCACAGGAGGATGTTGATAAAGACTCATAATAATGTCTGGAACGGAGCAAATGGAATTGCATCAAACACCTGGAAACCATGTGTCTGATGTATTTGATACCATCCCACCTATTCTGCTCCAATCATTACCCTGGGCCCGTTTTTCCCAATTAAGGTGTCACCAACCTCCTGTGACTGAGACGTAGGTTACGTCAACTGGGCGCATCAAGCATGGCGTTGAAAGAACAACAAGCTGTTGCTACGTTGATGATTTACAGACACTGCTCCTCCTACCTCTGGGACAGTGTTCTCCTCGTAATGAAAAGCTCAACTCTCAAACTGAAGAGGCACATCACAACATGGAAAAGCTGAATATAAGCCTCATAGCTCGAATGTGATATGTGTCTCCACATAATCATTGGCATTACTCAATACAAGCGTTGTGATTTCGACGTTCGAGGTGTGTTTATGTTATTGGTAACTAGACACAGCCCATTACTTGCACCAAGTTCTCATTATACGGTGTGTGAATTCTATAGTCACATAAAAAATGTTTTATAAATGCATGTAGCCATTGTTCCTATTGATCAGTAAACAGGATTGGCTCGCAACACCAGCCACACACTACACAATAAAGGCTCAAAAAGTCTAGAACTGACAGAAATTTGTCGGAAGCTATGACCACCATCATTTATGACCTAAGAAATTTCCCACAACGTGGGCATTTTGTCTGGGATGGCAAAATTGAGGCATAAGACGGCTAAAATCGTACAGTCTGTGGGGGCCTTTAGAGAGAGACGGGAGATTGTTTCTCAGTTTACTGGTCTTTAATCTTGATTGCAGTTTAACATAAAGGTTCATATTTATCTGTGAGATTGTCCAATCAAGCTGTATTTATCTAAAATTTTGGGAGGCTGCCGTAACAGCGAAGGAAACAAATCACACTACATCCATACACTGTGGTCTGAAATAACAATGAATAGAATAATATTAATACTATGGCTTGACAGGTTACAATAAGTAGGCAGGGCGAATTAATGGGTTACTGTCACTATGGGTGTGCCTGGTTATATTCTGTTAATGATTAAACTAGTGAGAAATATATGATTGTGACAAGAATTTGTGAGTGGGTAACAAACACTATCAGCCTAAATTGAAATGTTAATTTATCTTTACATATTAGATTATTTTATATTGTGCTAATTTCCTGTATGTGGAAAATATTACTACATTTGTTACTACAACCACACATTTTGACCACATCGAATTGAGGGTATTTACACATCCTTTTTACTTCAGATTAGTGATTAATATAATCTGATTACTATTGTGGCAGATGCATGTGTAGGTAGTACATTTTATGTTTATGTTTTCAATATATCATACTGGTTATTGATTTGGACACTTCAAAACTGTGTTTTGACATTGGGTTATTTATCAAAAGTTATTGTCAATGGGAAGCAGCGACAGCATCATTTTCAAATTATGTTTAAGGAATATAAATGGAACTTCAACATTCATTTCCAAAAGTATTCTACTTAATTGGGTAAAAACTAAAAATCATTAAAACAGGTTTGATTTGTCTATAATAAAGCACATATATTTAGCAATAACAAACAAGATAAACATTTCTCATCTGCTATAACAATACAGTGACTCCAAATGAGATAGAAATGGCTACAACTTAGCTAGCTAGCTGGTCAGCTCATAGGCAAAAAGTGGTAAACAATAGTTTGTTTCTTAGCTAGCATAAAAATGAGTGCATAAAATGGTGTACAATGACAAAAATATGACTAAAACATTGACAGCTTTGTCAGGAAACATAAGGAAACTGTACTCACAGTTCCTGCATTCACGCACAGTGAAGGATAATCATGTTAGAAACCAGAAATGCTCTGCACAGCCACAGGTCGCTTGAGAGTTAAGTACCTCGCCGTTACTCTGGACCCTGATCTCTCTTTTGACGAACATATCAAGACTGTTTCAAGGACAGCTTTTTTTCCATCTACGTAACATTGCAAAAATCTGACATTTTCTGTCCAAAAATGATGCAGAAAAATTAATCCATGCTTTTGTCACTTCTAGGTTAGACTACTGCAATGATCTACTTTCCGGCTACCCGGATAAAGCAAATAAATAAACTTCAGTTAGTGCTAAATACGGCTGTAGAATCCTGACTAGAACCAAAAAATTTGATCATATTACTCCAGTGCTAGCCTCCCTACACTGGCTTCCTGTTAAGGCAAGGGCTGATTTCAAGGTTTTACTGCTAACCTACAAAGCATTACATGGGCTTGCTCCTACCTATCTTTACGATTTGGTCCTGCCGTACATACCTACACGTACGCTACAGTCACAAGATGCAGGCCTCCTAATTGTCCCTAGAATTTCTAAGCAAACAGCCTGAGGCAGGGCTTTCTCCTATAGAGCTCCATTTTTATGGAATGGTCTGCCTACCCATGTGAGAGACGCAGACTCGGTCTCAACCTTTAAGTCTTTATTGAAGACTCATCTCTTCAGTAGGTCCTATGATTGAGTGTAGTCTGGCCCAGGAGTGTGAAGGTGAACGGAAAGGCACTGGAGCAACGAACCACCCTTGATGTCTCTGCCTGGCCGGTTCCCCTCTCTCCACTGGGATTCTCTGCCTCTAACCCTATTACAGAGGCTGAGTCACTGGCCTACTGGTGCTCTTCCATGCCGTCCCTAGGAGGGGTGCGTCACTTGAGTGGGTTGAGTCACTGACGTGGTCCTCCTGTCTGGGTTGGCGCCCCCCCTTGGGTTGTGCCGTGGCGGAGATCATTGTGGGCTATACTCGGCCTTGTCTCAGGATGGTAAGTTGGTGGTTGAAGATATCCTTCTAGTGGTGTGGGGGCTGTGCTTTGGCAAAGTGGGTGGGGTTATATCCTGCCTGTTTGGCCCTGTCCAGGGGTATCATCGGATGAGGCCACAGTGTCTCCTGACCCCTCCTGTCTCAGCCCCCAGTATTTATGCTGCAATTGTTTATGTGTCGGGTGGCTAGGGTTAGTTTGTTATATCTGGAGTATTTCTCCTGTCTTATCCGGTGTCCTGTGTGAATTTAAGTATGCTCTCTCTAATTCTCTCTTTCTCTCTTTCTTTCTTTCTTTCTTTCTCTCTCTCGGAGGACCTGAGCCCTAGGACCATGCCTCAGGACTACCTGGCATGATGACTCATTGCTGTCCCCAGTCCACCTGGCCGTGCTGACCTGTTGCACTCTCGACAACCACTGTGATTACTATTATTTGACCATGCTGGTCATTTATGAACATTTGAACATCTTGGCCATGCTCTGTTATAATCTCCACCCGGCACAGCCAGAAGAGGACTGGACACCCCTCATAGCCTGGTTCCTCTCTAGGTTTCTTCCTAGGTTTTGGCCTTTCTAGGGAGTTTTTCCTAGCCACTGTGCTTCTACACCTGCATTGCTTGCTGTTTGGGGTTTTAGGCTGGGTTTCTGTACAGCACTTTGAGATGTCAGCTAATGTAAGAAGGGCTATATAAATACATTTGATTTGATTTGATGATTTGAAAGTTAATTAACACTGCGAGCTTGCACTGGCTGTGACATCATCAGTCACTCTTAAAGGGACAAGCTTTCTTACAGGTGAATAAAGCAACAATTATTATAGAACTGTTGTTTCTGATCAATGAAAATTTTGTAATTAATGTTGTTATACTGTACTAGAACTAATGACAAAACTATAATTTATTGGCTTCAATTAAGAAAAAAGTTCAAGTAGGATTCTGACTGGGGTGAGAAAATCCTACAAGATCAAAAACCTATAGGATCCAATCAGATTACTTTTGATTTCCAATAAGAAATAGTAGCCTCTCTCAATAAGATTTAGTACAGACCAGGCCTGACACAAAATGTGGAAATAGTAGCTTACAACGATTCAGTAAATGCAACAAGTATTAGATAGAGACAGATAAAGAGAGAAGAAACAAAATAACAACTGTTCAGAGACAATAAAATATGTTCAGGACAAATTCATTCTGTATTTCACATCGTCACTTTAGTGATTGCATTTATCCTAAAACATGTCATGGAACTTCTGGAACATCCCCCACTCTTTTCCCTGCATCCACTACGGATGCACACCACACACCCTCTCTTGCGCCCTTCAAACTTCACCGGCATTCAAATGAGTTACAACTCGGTCCACACACCATGGTGCCACACTCTTGGCTCCCCTCTTCCTGCCACTGTAGCCATATCACAAAGTGAATGCACAAGCTGCATTTTCAATGCCTTCAGGGAACAGCGCCTGCGGTTTCTGGGAAGGGGCCTTTGCAGGGTCCCCCAGACAATGTACGCATGTGTTGAGCATCCCCCTAAACACATACTTCCAACATTTTCTGCATGTGCGTCCAACATTGTAATAGCTCTTCAGTTGTTCAAGATGGTTAACCCCACCCAGTTCTGGAACAGATGTAAGTTCCTACGACTTTTAAAAACAACTCCAAAACCTCTGCCACTGTCACTTTGTGCCCAGGCTGTGTGGTACAAGGGTGAATGGTGGGACTTGGGGTAGACACACTTGGGTGTGCTCTCCCTCTTCCCCTCCCTATTCCTCTCCCTCTGCTTCCTCCTCTCCCTCTGCTTCGCACTCTCCCTCTACTTCGTCCTCTCCATCCTCCTCTCCCTCTTCATGATCCACGCTCCCTCCTCTTCCTCTCTCCCTCCACTCTCCTCTCGCTCCACTCCTCCCTCCTTACTTGCTCCACACCTCTAGCCCTCTAATCATCTCTAACTCCTCTTCCTCCCTGCTTTTTGCTGCTGAGCCCTGACTCTCCACATCACTTAACTCACGTTCACTCTCTCTCTCTCTCATTTTCACTCTCTCTCTCTCTCTCTCTCTCTCTCTCTCTCTCCTCCAATCAACTCTTGCTTCTTGCCTGACAGAATAACTACAGAGCTTGCCAATGTTAGCTGATTAGTTACGACGCTGGGACAGCTTCCAAATGAATTGCATCGGCAGAAACAGGACAAAACAAGCAACTTGTTAGCTGGCTATGTAAACAAATATCCAACTACCCTAACACGACATCTAAGCTGTCAAATAATAGGAAAACGAGGCAATGTATAGTCTATGACTATCTGCACCTAGCAAATATGACAAACCATAACCTAAACCCAACACATAAAAACAAATTACCCTAGCCTTCATTTCAGTGGCTAGTTAGCTGGTTGTCTGTATGGCTAGCTAGTGAAAATGACAGCTGAGGTTGACGCTTTGTGAGCTCAGCCCTAATTTACCGCTACACACAGCATTTCTTGCCTGACTAGTTGGTTGTTTTATCTTGTTTCTACCAAGCTGCTTGTTAGCTTAAGCTAGCTAGCTATAGCAAACAGCTTGGTAGAAACAAGACAAAACAACCAACTAGTTAGCTGACTATATACAGCTGAACACTGCAATCAACACTGCGATTGATTCAATACATCGTTTGACATGTTTCTACTGACTGTTACGGAACTTTTTGATATTTCGTCTGCTTTTAGTGAACGCGCTTCCTGACTTTGGATTTGTTTACCAAACACGCTAACAAAAATAGCTATTTGGACATAAATGATGGACATTACCGAACAAAACGAACATTTCTTGTGGAAGTGGGAGTCCTGGGAGTGCATTCCAACGAAGATCAGCAAAGGCATTTCTGAACATGGCGCCAATGTAAACTGAGGTTTTAGGATATAAATATGAACTTTATCGAACAAAACATATATGTATTGTGTAACATGAAGTCCTATGAGTGTCATCTGATGAAGATCATCAAAGGTTAGTGATTAATTTTATCTCTATTTCTGCTTTTTGTGACTCCTGTCTTTGGCTGGAAAAATTGCTGTGTTTTTCTGTGATTTTGCGGTGACCTAACATAATCGTTTGTGGTGCTTTCGCTGTAAAGCCTTTTTGAAATCGGACACTGTGGTGGGATTAACAAGAACTGTATCTTTAAAATGGTGTGAAATACTTGTATGCTTGAGGAATTTAATCATGAGATTTCTGTTGTTTGAATTTGGCGTCCTGTACTTTCACTGGCTGTTGTCATATCGATCCCGTTAACGGGATTGCAGCCATAAGAAGTACATGTTCATAGGTCTTGCACTTTTAGCATTTCTAAATGCTAATAACTATTCTATACATTTTTATAGGTCTGCCACTTTAAAATAAGGTATTCTTTCAGCAGTTATAAATGTTTATGACTCATTTATAATTGTTCATAGTTCTACCACTTTAAAATAAGCTATCCTTTTAGCAATTATACTGCAAATGTTGGTAAAGGGACGGCAGGTAGCCTAGTGGTTAGACCGTTGGGCCAGTAACCGAAAGGTTGCAAGATCGAATCCCCAAGCTGAAGGTACAAATCTGTCGTTCTGCCCCTAAACAAGGCGTTCCTAGGCTGTCATTGTAAATAAGAATTTGTTCTTAACTGACTTGCCTAGTTAAATAAAGGTTAAATAAAAAATTAAAAAACAATTTCGAGAAGATTTGAGAGCTCACTCAGAGCTTAGATACACTTATAGGCAGTAGTTGGGTACTCATTACACATGACATGAGAGAAGATTCAGTATTTCTGTTAAACAGGTTCAGACAATGAGTGGTGGGTATGAAGATCGATTTTTAGAGTACACCTCCTCCACTGTTTCACCACCATAAGGTATTAGACGTATCATTTCACACCAGAGAGTTCACCATACATGGACAATCACAGAGAAGTGGTACGTGTGTTGATATAGTCTGGTAAGGGGTAATGTGTTAGGAATGATATGATTGAATCATGTCTGGGATGTAGGTTCGGCCTGGACATCATGGTTTCAAACGTGGGTAAAGACACATCATGAAAACCAACCTTGACTGTTACTGGGAAAAGAGCCACAATGCATCACACACAAAAGTGAGAAAATAACTATTGTTCAACTGTGCAACCATTGAAAATAAGGTTGCATAATGATACATAAGGGTTCATCTTATAAGCATTTGTAAGTGCATTTGTAAACAGTTAAAAACTGGGGGTAAATATTGTCTCACTATCTGGCAAGCACTGACCAGTTATTGCACTTATAAAGTGTTGCCCTTATAAGTGTCGTAGCAAAATGGAGCACAACTCAAAGGAACTAGGCTGAGGGAGGATTTTTTCCCATCTCAATCTCTACTGTCTCAGATACTATGTCTGTGAATGGTTCATAACAGTTATTCTCCATCACACTACAACACTGGTATTGGCATGATATTGTTGGTTCGGTGGGTGATTCTTTTGTGTTGCATAATTTAATTTAAGAGAAAGTGCATGCATTCATGACCAAACATGTTTTTGAATACTACATCAAATAAACAACGTCATATTGTAAATCAAAAATGTATAACTACACGTTTGAGCATGTGTCCACATGCTCGCTTGCGTGCCTGTTTAAAAAAAAGTAGGACAATAAAGCAGAAAAACACCATATATATCTCTCTGCAGTAACTAGTCAGTAGAGCATTAATTCCAATCGGGGGCTGGGAGGGCCAAGCGAGAGCATCGCCACCACTTAACACTGTGGCTGTGAGTGCGTCGTGGCGTGTCGAGACGAGTCCCCGCTCCATCCCCCTCATTACCGCCCTGGTGGTGGGCAGGGTCCGCCGCGATGCCAACGGTCACACATCAGCGACTTATCTCATCTTATCTGACGCAGAGAGATGATGGCCGTCACCTCAACCTCCACCCCGGCCCCCCGCTGCCTGTAACACAACTAAGGCCCTGGCCAGCTTCAGCTTCCAACACAGCCAGCCAGGCAGGGTCTGACAAATAGATTTTCCTCTGTATTTATACCCTACTGTACATCACTCTTCCTCTCACAGCTCTCAGCACAGGTAGCTGTTTTATATGAAATGAACAATCTTTATAGAAGTCCTGAGCCATAACAAGCCTGATTTTCAGTGCTGGCCTGGGTATATAAGTCTCACTGAATTGTCAGGCTTCTTGCTCGACAAATCAAGCCTAACTTATGATGTTTTCGGTGTAATTTTTATCCCCGTTTGACTGGCCAACTACCCGGTGGTAATAGGATGTTGGGAAAGGCCAGTGGGGATGTTTGCGCGGCGTGTGATTGATCGATGCAGCCTGCACTTTTCATTTATATCTCCCCATTCCGAATCAGTTAAGTTTAGGAAAAATGAATCCAAAAAAACGAGAGAAGAGAAATGGCGGTAGATTACAGGGAGGCAAGCTCGTAGATCTAAGTTTGGCCCGTGTTGGGGGGTGCGGATTGTCTGTGAACATTAAGTTATCTAAATGAAAATCAATACTATATGTGCCAGCGTTTTACTACAAAGAACTGCCCTGAGAGCAGGCAGGGTGGAGGGGCTTGCTGGGGCTGATCATTGTCACGTTCCTGACCTGTTGTCTGTTATTTTTGTATGTGTTTAGTTGGTCAGGGCGTGAGTTGGGGTGGGCATTCTATGTTTTGTGTTTCTATGTTTAGGCCGTTGGTAATTAGCCTTATATGGTTCTCAATCAGAGACAGGTGTTTGACGTTTTCCTCTGATTGGGAACCATATAAAGGTAGGGTGTTCACACTGTTTGTTTGTGGGTGGTTGTCTTCCGTGTCTGTATGTATGTTCGTACCACACGGGACTGTAGCGTTTTTTGTTTATAGTCTATACCTGTTCGTGCGTTCTTCGTCTTATTTTGTAAGTTCTCTAGTTCAGGTCTGTCTTCGTTCGTTTTGTTATTTTGTAATTATTCCAAGTGTTGTTTCGTGTTCGTCTTCGTCGTTTAATAAATTCATTATGTTTTCTAAACCCTGGTCTGATCCCTACTCCTCCTCTTCGGACGAAGAGGAGGAGAACAAGCGTTACAATCATGGCTCCTTTTTCCTTTCATAAAGGAGTTAAATGTAGAAGCAGGAAAGACATCCGCATTTTCGACATGATCTCAGTACCCAGGAGCTGGGGCTTCACCTTGGTATGGAAGTGACTGTTTGTCTGTCTTAATATGTGAGTGTGACAGTGTTGGTGTCTAACTATATCATATGTCAGCTTGTGTGTGTATGGGGGTCCCTGGAGAAGGGGATGTATCTAAGCAGGAATGGCCCTCACCAGGCCACTAGAGAAATCTCTCTCTGGTCACGCACCAGCTGCTTCTCACCTGTCAACCACACTAGAATCATTTCATCCCACTTGCAATTAGACAAAGGTTTCTGCAAAGCCACAGAGCAGCATGGGCGACAGTGGGGTGGATGGAATCTTCCACACCGCTCACCACCAAGCAGGGCACAAAAAAACACTGGACCACAGTGCAAGCATACTATAAAACTGAATCAAACACCTCTGCCGTGTTGGGGAAATATTCTAAGATCGTCAAGATTTATTTTCACTCTTTCTGCAGTACAAAAGTTATCTTCCTGATGCTAGAATTCAATGTCTATGTTACTATGTAGCCTTAGCAGATCCTCCTTGGGCAGAGGTGTATCGGGCCATCCGTCCTGTAATCATTTTGCTCTAGGAGCCACAATGATTATTTTTTAATGTCAACGTTAAGGGGAACATACCAATCACAGGACTAATATCAAGGTCATCTAGATTTGCTGGTCCTGTGCATTTGATGATATGCCAGAAGCCACTCATAGGGAAGTGGCTAATACACCCAGGCACTTGTCTCTATATTATGAGGGGAACATTAACCCTCTGCTGTCCACCACTGATGATAGCTGTCTAAAATTCTTCTTTCATACTTTGGCACACACATACCTACAGTATGTTTACTCATATGAGAAGTACCCCTTCAGAGCATCTCCAACTTCAACATTGTGCATTGGGTTAAGATGGATTAAGGGGATACAGACACTTAAAAGAAGTACAGAAAAATTTTAATTATAATGAATGTACTAGCCTATATTTCATGTTAATCCAACAAGGCATAGTTAGATCAAACAACTAGATTTATTTTACCTTTATATAACTAAATTCTTATTTACAATGACAGCCTAGGAACAGTGGGTTAACTGCCTTGTTCAGGGGCAGAATGACAGATTTTTACCTTGTCAGCTCAGGGATTTGATCTAGCAACCTTTCGGTTACTGGTCCAACGCTCTAACCACTAGGCCACCTGTCACCCCTACATTGATCTCTACACTGAGAACATAAAGGAATCCAAAGGAGATTGAGAGAGGTCCAAAGGGGATTGAGAGAGGTGGAGAGGTAGACAGGGAGTCTGAAAACAGAAGACACGACACTGTATTAGGAAGTCATGCTATAATGTACCACCCATTCTCTAGATTCTCCATGTTGTTTTAAAAAAAGGGGACATTTCTCCATTGTGGAGGCAGTCAGGCAGAGGACAGGAACTGGGGCCATGCTTATAAATCAGGCCTGAGTATCTGGTGGCCAGCAGCAGGGGAATATTGCAGAGAGAGAGAGAAAGAAAGAGAGAGAGAGAGAGAGAGAGAGAGAGAGAGAGAGAGAGAGAGAGAGAGAGAGAGAGAGAGAGAGAGAGAGAGAGAGAGAGAGAGATATTGCACACATGCAAACTCAAGTGGGGGCTTAGAGAGGAATGATGTTCTCCAGTATTAAACACCCCCCACTGCCAAGCAATCCCCCACCCCACACACCTCCAACACCACAGCTTGTCTCACTTCAATGACCCCCCCCCACCACTCTACCTCACACTCTGATAAATTAGAAGTCCCCCTGACTACATTTCCCAGATGCCAGGAAAATACTAGTGCCCGATGTGGCAAATGCGCAAACTGGCCATTATCTGGCTACACAGAGAGACCATTTAGGGAAGGGCCTGAGGACCCTGCTGGGGGGAGGAGAGAGACAAATCACCCCCATCTGATGCTACCAACACAGCTAACTACCAAGGGAAAACACCTTATTAGTTCAGCATATAAATACATAAATATACAGTATGGTAGGAAAGCAAAGAAAGTATTACATTATTCCCAAACCTGTCCAATAAGCATGGTGAATTACAAAGAACATTTGGATAATAGTGGCTCATGTAAACCTGTATTATATATTATAAGTGTTGAAAGTAAATATACATTCAATGGCTTTTTGACAGACTGCACTCGAAATCTTGCAGATAAATTAAGCTGAGGCCGATATTCATCATTAATTCAAAAGGTGGCCTACCGGTATTTGGTTAAAAACAAACATGTATGTATTTATTCTACAAATAATACTTTTATGCTTGAATGCTTGGGTTTATCTATTTGACTTTAATTATTTTAATTAAATGGATAATTCACGTTCATTAGTTTCATCTGTTCATTAAAAGACAGACACAGATCTATAAAGAGGACAAGGTTTGTATAAAACATCAGGCAGCTGTGGACGAATCTGGCCTTGCATGCTAAATGAATAGGTGGTTTGAGGAAAGGAAGCATGCAGGTGCCTTACTAAGAGGAGGAGAGAGGTTAGATAGATAACACAGAACAGGGTAGCGGGCAGGCCCAGGTTTCTTTTAAAGCCAGGGCTATTCTTTAGTACAACAAGCATCAATAAATGGAAGCTGTCTCCCTTCCATGAGCTGGGATACTCACAACATTCAATGATACATCATGCAACAGAATTCAATAGGAGACATAACATGATGTTCAAGTAAGGGGATCAACAACACCGAATTATACTTCAAATTAATTTCAGCTGGAGAATAGACTCAAAATCATACAAATTGTTGTTTTTTTGTTTATATCATTGCTAATTTGCATATCAAAGCATGTGCATGACAATACCATATACCAAGTTTGTATTTACTATTGACGTTGCCCCACTGTAGATGGTGATTCCATCCTTATTGTATCCTACTGCACTCTCCAACACACCACAGTATATCACACAAACAAAAACATCCATCCATCCCTCGCACACAGGCACATGAACGCACGCACGCCAGCCTGCAGAACAAGCCTGTGTAGCTAGAAACGATAGACCAGGCAGTCCCACGGTTGATCCCTCTCCTCAAGTCCCCATACTGTTTCCCCTGAGCTTAGGGGGCTCAGTGTTTTCTCCCTTTTCTGCATTTCATCTTAAGTGAGTTTATTCAAGTGTAGTCAATGTTTTTCTTCCTGAAAGAGTAGCAGGGGAGAGGAACAGGACTAAATGCAGCCACACATTCACAGCGAGCAGGGCAGGCAGCCCAGAGGACACGTTTAGTAATCCCACCAATGATGTCCGTGGCCCAGTGATGGCTACCAGCCCTACAAATACCCACAGACCCTCAATCCATTTTTATTGTATTCTGGCTGCAGTGTTGTATTTCCTGACTACTCTTAGCACCACACACACACTGCACTCGGAAACAAAAATCCATAATATCGATTGGCCAGTGTCACCACAATTATTCTTTTGAAACAGCCATTGAAAACAAATTACATCTGCACTGCGTTTTCATACGATTGCTCCGGGTGAGCAATGCTCACTCCCCCCTTGCCGACCAACCCCTCCCTCTAGCTTTACCGCCTTTAGCACTGTGTGGCTAACGACTGCGCCGGCCGGGTTGTATGTGGGTGGTGTCGGGCCTGCAGAGAGGGGGGATCTGGGGAAAAGCTCTGAGAGAGGTACTTAAGGGTAACAAAAGCTTAAATTTGTGACAAATTAGTAAACAACTGGAAAATAGGAACGGTGTGTTTGTCAAATAAATTAAGATAATATGTTATTTGTCATATGCTTTGTAAACAACAGGCATAGACTAGGAGTGAAAGTTTACTTACTTAAGTTTACTTCACAACAACGCAGAGAGAAGAATAAGAAATAATAACACAAGGAATAATGAAGTGATAATGCCAGAGAAGCTGGTCCAAACACCGTCTTTATACTATGGGTTACCAACATATTCAAATAATGATTGACATATTTTCATTAAAAACGTTATTTTGATTAATTTATTCATACTATTTCATCCTTCCACAAGATATAGTCCCGACACAAATCTAGGGTTGCTACCCGAGCCGGCTGGTCGTTCGTTTTATCGGTTCGGTTGCCAGAGACGTGACCCAGTCGTTCAGTCTTTTTCTTCTGTATCTACGGACATGACATAGTTGTTCGTTCTAAATGTTCCATTGCCATATTGGCTGGCAACGTTCTCATCCCTTGCTTGCTAGCTAGCCAACAACTACGGCTAACTTACAGTCACGTCAAACAGTGCAGCCAGAACACAACAACGAAGTAGCTGCATTTGCATTTGTTTAAGCTGTTTTCTAGTGACATTTATTTGGAAACATCCACAACAATGATCTATTGACGCACGAATTCACCTGGCATAGAACACGTGCCCTCTCGTCAGGACACAGTTAGCCAACAACACAGCAAACACAATCACTTCAAACTGAAGCAGGAAAGACTTCAAACTACCTGCACATCATTTCGTTTGACCTGTTTTCTATTGATAGTTCTTTGTATATATCCATAAAAATGATGCTGATTCATGATTTCAACTGGCTGAGAAAAGCTGTCTGCCTGTCTGTCTCATCCTGACACCCGACACATTCATTACTATGGGACAGCTGGAGATCGAATTTGAATATTGAAATTATGTTAAATGTCGGAGCGACAGACAGCAAGGTTTATACAAATATCCGGTGTTGAAAACTAAATGTTAGTCTAAAACAAATGTGAGATAATGTCGAGATGATTTTTATAATGTAGATCAAGTTTATAAATTGCCTGGCTGGGCTGATGAGACAGTGGATTGCGCAGTCAGATGTAACAGCGTAAACAGGCATTTTAACGTCATAGATTTAGCCGGTGATAACTTGTGGAATAGACACCAGCTAGAATTAGATTTTAACCAATCAGCATTCAGGATTAGACCCACACGTTGTAAAAATACACAATGAGTAATGATAACAAGGCTATATACACGTGGTGCCAGTACTGAGTCAATGTGCAGGGATATGAGGTAATTGGATATATATGTACATATAGGTAGGTTTAAAGTGACTAAGCAACAGGATATATAATAAATAGTTAAAGCAGCCTACAGTGCATTCAGAAAGTATTCAGACCCCTTGACTTTCTACCTGCAAAAATGTCAATACAGGAATAAGATTGAATCTTACTACACTTGCTCCGACACTCGTCGGATGTGGCAGGGCATGCAAACTATTACAGACGACAAAGGGAAGCACAGCCGTGAGCTGCCCAGTGACACGAGCCTACCAGATGAGCTAAATAACTTCTATGCTCACTTCGTGGCAAGCAACACTGAGGCATGCATGAGAGCATCAGCTGTTCTGGACAACTGTGTGATCACGCTCTCCGTAGCCGATGTGAGTAAGACCTTTAAACAGGTCAACATTTACAAGGCCGCGGGGCCAGACGGATGTCTACACTGACATTTTCAACCTGTCCCTGACCGAATCTGTAATTCCAACATGTTTCAAGCAGACCACCATAGTCTCTGTGCCCAAGAACACTAAGATAACCTGCAGAAAAGACTACCGACCCGTAGCACTCACATATGTTGCCAAGAAGTGCTTTGAAAGGTTGGTAATGGCTCACATCAACACCATTATCCCAGAAACCCTAAACCCACTCTAATTTGCATACCGCCCCAACAGATCCACAGATGATGCAATCTCTATTGCACTCCACACGGCCCTTTCCCACCTGGCCAAAGGAACACCTATGTGAGAATGCTATTCATTGACTACAGCTCAGTGTCCAACACCATAGTGCCATCAAAGCTCATGACTACGCTAAGGACCCTGGGACTTAACACCTCCCTCTGCAACTGGATCCTGGACTTCCTGACGGGCCACCACCAGGTGGTAAGGGTAGGTAACAACACATCTGCAACGCTGATCCTCAACACAGGGGCCACTCAGGCATGCATGCTCAGTCCCTTCCTGTACTCCCTGTTCACCCATGACTGCAACGCCAACACCATCATTAATTTTGCCAACGACACAACAGAGGTTGGCCTGATCACCGACAACGATGTGACAGCCTATAGGCAGGAGGTAAGAGACCTGGCAGTGTGGTGCCAGAATAACAACCTCTCCCTCAACGTGATCAAGACAAAGGAGATGATTGTGGACTACAGAAAGAAGGAGGACTGAGCATGCCCCCATTCTCATTGACGGGGCTGTAGGGGAGCAGGTTGAGAGCTTCAAGTTCCTTGGTGTCTACATCACCAACAAACTATCATGGTCCAAACACACCAGCACAGTCGTGAAGAGGGCACTAAAATGCATATTCCCCTTCAGGAGACTGAAAAGACTTGTAATGGGTCCTCAGATCCTCAAAAAGTTCTACATCTGCACCATCGAGAGCACCCTGACTAGTTGCATCATCGCCTGGTATGGCAACTGCTCGGCCTCCAACCGCAAGGCACCACAGAGTGTAGTGCGTATGGCCCAGTACATCACTGGAGCCAAGCTTCTTGCCATCCAGGACCTCTATACCAGGCAGGTTCAGAGGAAGGCCCTAAAAATGTACAGACTCCAGCCACCCTAATCATAGGCTGTTCTCTTTATACCACACGACAAGCGGCACCGGAGTGTCGGAGCACCGGAGCGCATATAACCTCTAGTTACATGTACATATTACCTCAATTACCTCGACTAACCAGTGCCCCTGCACATTAACTCGATACCGGTACCCCCTGTCTATAGCCTTATGACTGTTATTTTATTGTTGTTCTTTAATTATTTGTTATTTTTCAAAAATGTTCTTCTTATTTTTTACTTACATTTTTATTTATACATTTTTTACTTCAGTTTATTTTTATAATTTTTATTTTTTATTTTTGTTTGCTCATTTTAATATTTTTAATATTTTGTTTATTATGAATTTATTTTGTAATATTAAAAAAATACATATATTCTTAAAACTGCATTGTTGGTTAAGGGCTCTTAAGTAAGCATTTCACTGTAAGGTACCTGTTGTATTAGGCGCTTGTGAGAAATACAATTTGATTTGATTTGATTTTGGAGCTCTGTCAGAGTGACCATCAGGTTCCTTGTCACCTCCCTTGGTCACCTCCCTTCTCCCCCGATTACTCACTTTAGCCGGGCAGGCAGCTCTAGGATGAGTCTTGGTGGTTCAATGTGCTGCACAATTATTTTGGTACCCATCCCCAGATCTGAGCCTCGACACAATCCTGTCTCGGAGCTCTACAGACAATTCCTTTGACATCATGGCTTGGATTTTTGGGTGTGGGACTGTGGGACCTTACATAGACAGGTGTGTGCCTTTCCAAATCATGTCCAATCAATTGAATTTACTACAGGTGGACTCCAATCAAGTTGTAGAAACATCTCAAATATGATCATTGGAAACTCTCAAAGAAAAGGGTCTGAATACTTATGTAAATAACGTATTTCAGTTTTTTTTTAATTATACATTTGCAAACATTTCTAATAACCTGTTTTCACTTTATCATTATGGAGTATTGTGTGTAGATTGATGAGTATTTGAATTGTTTTGATACGTTTTAGAATAAGGCTGTAACATAGCAAAATGTGGAAAAAATCAAAGCGTCTGAATACTTTCCGAATGCACTGTATGCAGTGAAAAAAAGCTGTTCAGGGTCCTGTTGGTTCCAGACTTGGTGCATCGGTACCGCTTGTCGTGCGGTAACAGAGAGAACATTTTATGACTTGGGTGGCTAGAGTCTTTGACAAATGTTAGGGCCTTTCTCTGACACCGCCTGGTATAGAGGTCCTGGATGGCAGGGAGCTCGGCCACAGTGATGTACTGGACCGTACGCTCTACCCTCTGTAGTGCCTTGTGGTCGGATGCCAAGCAGTTGCCAAACCAAGCGGTGATGCAGCCAGTCAAGATGCTCTCAATGGTGCAGCTGTATAACTTTTTGAGGATCTGATGGCCCATGCCAAATCTTTTCAGCCACCTGAGGGGGAAGAAGCTTTGACTTGCCTTCTTCACGACTGTGTTGGTGTGTGTGGATCATGTTAATTCCTTAGTGATGTGGAGACCGAGGTGCTTGAAGCTCTCGACACGCTCCACTACAGCCCCAAAGATGTGGATGGGGGCGTGCTCAGCCCTCCATTTCCGGTGTTCTACGATCAGCTCCTTTGTCTTGCTGACATTGAGGGAGAGGTTGTTGTCCTGGTGTGTGTGTGTGTGTGTGTGTGTGTGTGTGTGTGTGTGTGTGTGTGTGTGTGTGTGTGTGTGTGTGTGTGTGTGTGTGTGTGTGTGTGTGTGTGTGTGTGTGTGTGTGTGTGTGTGGGTGCAGGGTACTGAAGCTGCAATTACCTGGCTGGTTTCCTCTTTCACTTATTAGAGAATATATCAGAGACAAGAGCATCAAAGACACAGAGAAAGCTAATAGAATTAGCTATCTGGTACCATTTCTCATGGTTTAGAACTGAGTCATGGCTGACTACTAACTGGTAAGTTTTATTGAACAGTGTTCTGTGTGTTCAATTATAAAAACGGTTGCCAGTCAATTATTAATAACATTTGATGGGTTTGAACAAAGCACTTCTGATTAAAGTTGTGCATAATTCCTACGGATATCAAATAAAACACTTTGCATTATACACTCTTAGAAAAAAAGGGTTCCGAAAGGGTTCTTCGGGTGTCCCCATAGGAGAACCATTTTTGGTTCCAGGTAGAACCGCTTTTGGTTGCAGGTAGAACCTTTTTGGGATCCATGTAGAAACCTGTGGGAAATTCCAGTCCTCGAGGGCCTGATTGGTGTCATAGTTTTGCCCCAGCTCCAGATAACACACCTGACTCCAATAATCACCTAATCATGATTTTCAGTTTCAAATGCAATTTGATAATCAGTTGTGTTAGCTAGGGATGGAGAACAAGTGTGACACCAACCAGTCCCTCAAGGACTGGAGTTTCCCACCCCTGCCTTAAAGGGTTCTACCTGGAACCAAAAGGGTTCTTCTGTGGGGACAGCCAAAGAACCCTTTAACGTTCTAGATAGCACTTTTTTTCTCCAAGAGTGTACATCCTGTTCAATTCTGTTCCATGTATTTCAATTAAAGCGAGTGCAGCAGATAATAAATGCTTTTGCATGTTCAATGGAAGGGAAAATTAGAAATGTATGTGATCATATATGTGATGGTATGATCCGTCTTGGATAAAAGCATCAGTGTTTTAAATACCACATTAATATTGTTTCACATGTTCTTGAGACAGGAAACTTGTCCCATCAACTTGTAAAATGGAAACATACATGTAATGTAAAAAAAAAAAAAAAAAATGGAAAAAAAAATGGAAAAACTGCAAAAAATATAGTACCGGTCAAAAGATTGGACAGACCTACTCATTCAAGGGTTTTACTTTATTTTTTACTATTTTCTACATTGTAGAACAATAGTGAAGACATCAAAACTATTAAATAACACATATAGAATCATGTAGTAAGCAAAAAAGTGTTAAACAAAGAAAAATATATGTTATATTTAAGATTCTTCACATAGCCACACTTTGCCTTGATGGCAGCTTTGCACACTTTTGGCATTCTCTCAACCAGCTTCATGAGGTAGTCACCTGGAAAGCATTTCAATTAACAGGTGTGCCTTCTTAAAAGTTAATTTGTGGAATTTCTTTCCTTCTTAATGCGTTTGAGCCAATCAGTGGTGCTGTGACAAGGTAGGGGGAAGATAGCCATATTTGGTAAATGACCAAGTCCAAATTATGGCAAGAACAGCTCAAATAAGCAAAGAGAAACGACAGTCCATCATTACTTAAAGACATGAAGGTCAGTCAATACAGAACATTTCAAGAACTTTGAAAGTTTCTTCAAGTGCAGTTGCAAAAACCAGCGCTATGATGAAACTATGCCCTCATGAACACAGGAAAGGAAGGGGATAAATTCATTAGAGTTACCAGCTTCACAGAGTTCAAGTTACAGACACATCTCAACATCAACTGTTCAGAGGAGACTGTGTGAATAAGGCCTTCATTGTCAAATCGCTGCGAAGAAACCACTACTAAAGGACACCAATAATAAGAAGAGACTTGCTTGGGCCAAGAAACACTAGAAATGGACATTAGACCAGTGTAAATTTGTCCTTTGGTCTGGAGTCCAAATTGGAGATTTTTGGTTCCAACCGCCATGTCTTTGTAAGAAGCAATGCGGGTGAACGGATGATCTCCACATGTGTTTTCCCCACCGTAAAGCATGGAGGAGGAGGTTTTATGGTGTGGGGGTGCATTGGTGGTGACACTGCCTGTGATTTTTTTAAATTCAAGGCACAGTTAACCAGCATGGCTACCACAGCATTCTGCAGCGATACGCCATCCCATCTGGTTTGGGCTTAGTGGGAATATCATTTGTTTTTCAAAAGGACAATGAATCAACACACCTCCAGGCTGTGTAAGGGCTATTTTACCAAGAAGGAGAGTGATGGAGTGCTACATCAGATGACCTGGCCTCCACAATCCCCTGACCTCAACACAATTGAGATGGTTTGTGATGAGTCGGACCGCAGAGTGAAGGAAAAGCAGCCAACAAGTGCTCAGCATTTTTTGGAACTCCTTCAAGACTGTTGGAAAAGCATTCCAGGTGAAGCTGGTTGAGATAATGCCAAGAGTGTGCAAAGCTGTCATCAAAGCAAAGGGTGGCTACTTTGTAGAATCTCAAATATAACATATATTTTGATTTGTTTAACACTTTTTTTTTCTCCGCGTGGCAGAAGTGTTGTTACCTACCCTTACCACCTGGGGGCGTCACGTCAGGAAGTCCAGGATACAGTTGCAGAAGGAGGTGTTAAGTCCCAGGGTCCTTAGCGTAGTCATGAGCTTTGATGGCACTATGGTGTTGGACACTGAGCTGTAGTCAATAAATAGCATTCTCACATAGGTGTTCCTTTTGTCCAGTTGGGAAAGGACAGTGTGGAGTGCAATAGAGACTGCATCATCTCTGAATCTGCTGGGGCGGTATGCAAATTGAAGTTGGTCTTGGGTTTCTGGGATGATGGTGTTGATGTGAGCCAGCCTTTCAAAGCACTTCATGGCTACAGATGTTAGTGCTTCGGGTCTGTAGTCATTTAGGCAGGTTACCTTAGTGTTCTTGGGCACAGGCACTTTGGTGGTCTGCTTAAAACATGTTGGTATTACAAACTCGGACAGGGGAAGTTTGAAAAAGTCAGTGAAGACACTTGCCAGTTGGTCAGCGCATGCTCGCAGTACACGTCCTGGTAATCCATCTGACCTGTGGCCTTGTGAATGTTGACCTGTTTAAAGGTCTTACTCACATTGGCTGCTGAGAGTGTAATCACACAGTCTTCCCAGATCAGCTGGTGCTCTCATGCATGTTTCAGTGTTATTTGCCCCAGCATAGAAGTAGTTTAGCTTGTCTGGTATGCTTGTGTCACTGGCCAGCTCTCGGCTGTGCTTCCATTTGTAGTCTGTAATGGTTTGCAAGCCCTGACACATCCAACGAGCTTCAGAGCCGGTGTACTACGATTCGATCTTAGTCCTGTATTGACGCTTTGCCTGTTTGATGGTTTGTCAGTGGGCATAACGGGATTTCTTATAAGCTTCCGGGTTAGAGTCCCGCTCCTTGAAAGCGGCAGCTCTAGCCTTTAGCTCAGTGCAGATGCTGCCTGCAATCCATGGCTTCTGGTTGGGGTATGTACGTACGGTCACTGTGGGGACGACGTCATCAATGCACTTATCGATGAAACCAATGACTGATGTGGTGTACTCCTCATTGCAATCGGAGGTATCCCGGAACATATTCCAGTCTGTGCTAGCAAAACAGTCCTGTAGCTTAGCATCTGCTTCATCTGACCACTTTTTTATTGATCTAGTCACTGGAGCTTCCTGCTTCAATTTTTGCTTATAAACAGGAATCAGGAGGATAGAATTATGGTCAGATTTGCCAAATGGAGGGCGAGGGAGAGCTTTGTATGCATCTCTGTGTGTGGAGTATAGGTGGTCCAGAGTTATTTTTCTTCTGGTTGCACATTTAACATGCTGATAGAAATTTGTTAGAACGGATTTAAGTTTCCCTGCATTAAAGTCCCCGGCTACTAGGAGCGCCGCCTGGGTGAACGTTTTCTTGTTTGCTCATGAATACAGCTCATTCAATGATGCCTTTGTGCCAGCCTCTGACTGTGGTGGTATGTTAACAGCTACAAAGAATACAGATGAAAACTCTCTCGGTAGGTAGTGTGGTCCACGGCTTATCATGAGTTACTCTACCTCAGGCGAGCAATAGCTAGAGACATCCTTAGATATCGTGCACCAGCTGTTGTTTACAAAAATGCATAGACTGCTGCCCCTTGTCTTACCAGACGCCGCTGTTCTATCCTGCCGGTACATCGTATAACCAGCCAGCTGTATGTTGATATTGTCGTCGTTCAGCCACGACTCCGTGAAGCATAAGATGTTACAGTTTTTAATGTCCCGTTGGTAGTTTAATCTTCCGCGTAACTCGACGATTTTATTCTCCAAATATTGCACGTTTGCTAGCAGAATGGAGGGAAGTGGGGGGTTATTCGATCGCCTACGAATTCTCAGATGGCAGCCCGCCCTTTGGCCCCTCTTTCTCCGCCTCCTCTTCACGCAGATCACGGGGATCTGGGCCTGTTCCCGAGGAAGCTGTATATCATTTGTGTCGGGCTCATCAGAGACGTGAAAGAAAAAAAAGGATTCCGCTAGTCCGTGGTGAGTAATCACAGTCCTGATGTCTAGAAGTTATTTTCGGTCATAAGAGATGGTAGCGGCAACATTATGTACAAAATAAGTAACATAAATAAGTTACAAACAAAGAAAAAAAAAAAAAAAACACAATCGGCTGGGGCCACGTAAAACGTCTGCCTTCTTCTCCGGCGCCATCTTACATTTCTGTTATTTCATAGTTTTGATGTCTTCACAACTTTTCTACAATGTAGAAAATAGTAAAAATGAAGAAAAACCCTTGAATGAGTAGGTGTTCTAAAACTTTTGACCGGTAGTGTACATTTTCTGATTAATCATTTGTGATCCTCTGTGTGTTTATACAATATATCCATTATCAATATGCATACATTCAGAACAGCATACATGGATAACGGCAATGTTATTCTACATTATTTCTACAGTACATGTAACAACCCCCTCTGCCAAGTTCTGGTGGCTTCCCTTTAGCAGCAGTTTGGTGGTGCTACAGTTCTACCTTACAAAGTAGAGCGGTTGATAATTAATCCTGTCTGGGCCTCCCCAGCCAGGCAGTAGGGTTGGAGGCACAATCGCTTTTGTAAGCTTTGACCACACAAGTCACCACACCAGCCCTCCTGCAGCAGGGAAACGCCAACTTTGGAGTATTAAGAAAACCAATAGCCTTGTTGACATGAACATGGGAGCCTAACCCCTGCAGCCTCCTCATATGAAGCATTGATTTTTCTGTCTTGGTGCAGCGCTAAAGCCATTCATTCTTTATGGGCAGCAAGACTCACTGGGCCTGGCCAAATTCTCCATCTTACCTTGAGGGTAACACTTGAGGATTACTCAAACCCCCTGCCCGCCCCAGACATGATTTGTGTTAGGCCTGGATCGTGGGGGTGGGGTGGGGTTGGGGGGGTAAACGTCTTGTCTGCTTTGGAATGGGGCTGACCTCCATAACCTTTGGGGGCCAGAGGTCTGTTATTCACAAAGTGGGGTTCTCAGTAGGTAGCACAGCACTACAACACTCCAGCCTGTGCTCACATGGCCAAATTAATTCAATTATCACCTAAATTCTCTCAGATATACACACACACACACATGAAACAGACATTCTGTGCATCCACAAACTCTTGTGCTTACATGCATCTATCTCTCTCTCTCTCTCTGTCTCTCTCATAGTTTCAAATATGTTTGAGTATGAATGTTACATTAATATAATTTATCTGAAGTGAACGTCTTTGTTTTAATAACAGTCCTGAAGTAGTTTAAATCACTAGATAAATAATGCATGTATCGGCTGTAACAGTCTTTCCCAGTTTTCTTCTTGAGCCGTGCGGCGCATGGCATATGGCAGCTTTGAGTTCTCTTTCAGTGGCAGAAAAAAAGCATTAAAGAGATTTGAAGTGATTGGCGGGCACTGAGGGCCCTAGGCCACACATTTAAATACTAATCTCCTTTCAATCACATTACAGGCACAAGTCATTTCTATAAATGAAAGGGTCATAAACTCAGAATTTAAACCTAAGTTTGTCTTTGTTTAGTTTGTTCAATTCTGGTGGTGCTCTGTTGACTGTAGTTTCTAGTCCAATTAAATCTTGATAAGGAAGATGGTTTACATTATTAACCAGAGCACACACACTTTATTTTCTTCATAGTCATGTCTGAAGGTGTTAGTTTGCATCAGAATCCTCAGTGTGCTAGAAAATGCATGGTTCCTTATTACGTTTGAAAATGAGAGGTGAAAACTGGTAGGAAGAACCTGAGAGAAGGGCAAGGAATTTGTGTAAACAAAGTAATAAGTCTTTCAAGGGTTGATTAACCAAGCCCACAAAGAGAAATTCAGAATATATATAATTATTTGGACTGTCATACAGAGGCGAATGTATTTGACAAGATCCGTATGAGATATGATGCAATAACAGAATATATTAAATAGGGAAAAAATTTGCTTGGCTTGAATAGCAGTAGGACATTAGGGAAGGAACGATATTAGAACAACGCAATTATAACGCTTTCCCCAGGACACGCTGCTAGCGTTTCTGATGCATTAGTGGGCCTTAGCTAACAAATATATTTTTTTTTATAGTGCAGCAGATTTTCAAAGCACCAGTTGTACCCAATATCATTAAATATGTATATAACTTTCCTTCAACGTGACAAGTGTTTGGTCGTAGAGAAGATGTGCCGTTAGCTGGGAAGAGAAGAATCTTGCTGGTTTATTTTGTTTGCTCTCCCTCTTGCTCCCCCCCCTCTCTATTTCTCCCTCTCTTTCTCTGGTACAGTGTGCTCTCTGTTTTCTTCTCTCTCTCCCACTGTCTTTCAGCCTTTTCTCCAGCCATCAACTCTCCAGCTAAAAGATGTACCCATTACAGAGTGGCAGTTTGACACACAATGACCTGTCAGAACATTCATCTCGAAATGTTTTACTTTAGCAGGGAGCAAAAACTGAGCAGAAAATAAGCAAGTTGTTTCAAGGCCTTGGAATAAGATCAAAGACTCGCTGGCACCCACTGACACTGGACCTTTGATTTACAGTGGATCTGTCAAATGGTGATTAGACTGGGCAAGTGCTTAAAAACCTGAGCATTCACCACTGCAACAGCAACCCCATTCCACCATTATAACCCACAGCCCAAAACTGTCAGCAAACAACATACATTGTTCTTGTCAGAATTCAGCTGTCTACAAACACTATAGTGTGTTGGTGGTTGAGTTGTTAAACAGGCCTACAAAGTTACTTCCCGGAAGTAGTACACAGAGAAATATAGACATTTTGAAATGTGGCAAATAAAACGCAAAAGTGTGACTGTTAGTAATGTGTTCACCAGAATACCATTTGCCTGACCCTCAATAAAGATTGACATGATTAACTGTCAGCTTGCTTTGGGACGTTCTGGCTCGGACAAGGCTTACTTGTCAACACACTATCACAGACTATTGTGAATTAGACACAATTTACTTCTTAGAAATGTGTAACAGGAATGTGAAAAAGTCATTATATTTTACGTCTACTACACAATTTTCTACATACCGCATTCGTGTCCAGTACACCATTTTTCATGTCCACCATATGATTGTATTCATAATGCATTTGTGTTTAGTAGACAATTTTCTGTTGTGGCTAACGTTAGCTAGGTTAGCTACTTGGCTAACGTTATCTAGGCTAGGTGTTAAGTTTAGAGTTAGGGGTTAAGGTTAGTCGTAAAGGTTAGGTATGAGGGTTAGGGAACATGATAGCTAAGTAGTTAAAAAGTAGCAAGTAGTTGCAAAGTTGATAATTAGATCAAATGCTATTTAGAAAAGTTGTCCATCATGTGATTCGGACACGTAACGTTTGGTTGCTAGACCTTTGCATTATGCATCCACCCATCCTCCCCGATCAATCTCCCTCCTATCGTTTCTGTCTTAAGTAACCTATTGCCTTCATCCTTGATTGAAATTCACTGTACACAAACTCTTACAAAAAAAGATTGCAGATTTGAAACTGCAGTAAAAGTGCAGTGACTGTGGTATTTTGGACACAGTAATTGCAGAATAACTGCTGTGATCAGAGGTTGAACTTCAGTTATACTGCAATTAAAACAAGATGGCGCCGACAGAGATGGTGGCCTCGCTTCAGGTCCTTAGGAAACTACGCAGTTATTTGTTTTTTATGTATTCATTTAAGTATTATTTCTTACAGCCGGGAAGAACTATTGGATATAAAAACAATGACAACTTATCAACATTACAACCAGCAGTACGTCTTTTCCGAAGTGGACCCTTTGTTCGGACCTCCACCCTGGACATGGGATCTTATCCCAGAGGCCGACCCAAAACAACGTGGTCGCCACAGGAGAGGCAGACAGAGAGGCCTACTGGTCAGACTCAGAAGGCCAGCACACCATCCACCGCTCCCGAGCATATTACTCGCCAATGTCCGATCTCTAGATAATAAGGTGGACGAAATTAAGGCACGAGTTGTCTTCCAGAGAGACATCAGAGATTGTAACATTCTCTGTTTCACGGAAACATGGCTCACTCGGGATATGTTGTCAGAGTCGGTACAGCCACCTGGTTTCTTCAGGCATCGTGCCGACAAACAAACATCTCTCTGGTAAGAAGAAGGGAGGAGGTGTATGCCTTATGATTAACGACTCATGGTGTAATCACAACAGCATACAGGAACTCAAGTCATTTTGTTCACCTGACCTAGAATTCCTTACAATCAAATGCCGACCTCATTATCTTCCAAGAGAATTACCCCCAAGCCTCGTCGGCCCTGAAAGAACTTCACTGGACTCTATGTAAACTGGAAACCATACATCCTGAGGCTGCATTTGTCTAATGTCTAATGTTTTCCAGAATCCACTTTCTGGAATTGATTGAATGCTGGCCTAGTACCAAAATACATCTTCTTATATGATATACCCACAGGTTAGTTTTTAGAACGTTATTGGTTTAAACATGGGAATGATGTAAATCCCCTACCTGTGCATTTTGAGTTCATAATGGCTGTGCTGAGCACATTATATGAGTAGTGTGGGTTCAGGTGTCATGTTCTCCAGAGCCCCCTTCACTCTTTATTGAGTCTTATGGAGACTTGATTCACATGTGATGCTGGTCATCAGTCACCGCCCACGCCTTGTCCACAGACTGTTTGTGTCTCTCGTCTGCGGCCCCACATACAGCAACTCCTCCCACAGTGTGCCATGCACCGATTCCCTAACCTAACAACCACAAGGCTCTGTGTCATTTCATGGAGAAAACAACTGACCACACATTTTACCATAGAATAGGCTACACATCCCCAGAGAATAAGAGATTAAGCAATGATAGAGCTGGTTTCTTTGTTCTTAGTGGTACACATTGCCAAGTGTGATTTCAAAAAAGTGCAGTGCTGGCATCTTCTTCTTTTTTTAAAGAATGTCTTTCGAAATACATATTTTCTTGAGCTGCGTATTTCCCCCAAGTATGCTGTGATAAAAATGTACATTGCGTTTTCTCTCACTGTAACAGAGTTTGGACGGTAGGGGCTATCGGCGTTCTTTAGGATGAATATCCCGGGGCAGGCCCTATCTGAAATATGCAGTGCCCAGCATGTTTTTAAAAAAATAACGAATTGTGTCTTCCTTGAGTCGTGCATCTCCCAAAGCGTTCCTGTGATCAACATCTGCATCACGTTCCCACTGTGTACAGGAAAAGTAAAATAGCAAACAGAACAATCTATTGTGCTGCAGGTTCAGTTCGGTGTCTGATTAAAAATGCAAGCCGTGATATTCCACGGTGGAGAGAAACAAACGCACTGCAGGGCATTGCACTCTAAAGAATCAGCGCAATGCAAATAGAACCAACGTGAGTGGAACTGTTTAACATCCTGTCCCGGCACATACTCAGTGGGGATTATTGCATAAAACATCCCCAAAGATTATACTAGTATTTTATTGCGTTTAACTATTCAAATGCCATCTGCAGATATCTTCTTTAAGTTTGTTATTATCTGAAGAGCCCTTTTCATATGATAAGTGGCTCGCTGTCCATGCTTTCATCTTTCTTTGTTATCGCTATTTCTTATTGTCTTGCTTTAACGTTAACAGAGTGATCACGCCAGCATGAAGAGTACACTTCCTTAGTTTGAGCTGTATAATAACCAGGATCATTGTGCATCTCAGAGCACCTCATTAAACTATGCTTATATACTACAGTGACCTCAAAACTATTGACAAAGAAATCAATGACAATGACAATTCCCTGTGCTAAACCGCGTCAAACGTTCTGTTCGCAGATAGGGAGGATAGACACAGACAAAAATAACTGTTTGCAGTGGATAAATTGTTGATACTGCATGACAGAATCCTATGCCTTAATCTTAATGTTTGTAAATCTAATTTTACATGAACAAATTAACGTGAAATAAGCTCTTGAATTAAGATGCCATGCTGGTAAATAAGGAACAACAAAAAAATGTGGGGCTTGAAAGTAGCATTAAAGCCCCCACTGTCGAGTGTCAACAAACTGCTCTTTCAAAGCCCTCTAAGTGAATTACGTGTACGCTTTGAGAAGGCCGCTTTTTTTCCAGCAGGCCACTGAACCTTTTCTACTCCCCGTATGCACCAGCAAACATGCTGATACAATTTAAAGGTCATGTTCTTTTCCTGCTGACAGGGGCCTTTCAAAACTTTGATGAGGGGGTCCCTCCAAAGGATAGCACTGTAGCACGGGCCGCTTTACGGAAAAGGAATTAAGCTTTGCATCAAGCTGGTGTCAGGTCAATCATGCAAACTGATTAGAAAACTAAATAACAGACCGAACTGTGGTGCCATATGACAGACACACTGTAAGCTTTGGCAATGAAAACAATGAACGACTGGTTTCTAGTATAGGCAGTAATAATACATGTACATACAGTAGCAAGCGGAGGGGTGGCCGTTAGGGACAAAAGGGTGAACAAAATATTAGATGTTACGAATGCTTAGAGATCTCTGTTTCAAATTGTCTTGCTTTCATTTGACTGCTGTCAGAATTATTTCATATTGAGAGCTAAAACCCATTTGGCAAACATCACCTCAGGGTTGAGATAGTTTAGCATCCATCCATGAATATTTATTTCAAGAGGAATTCTGAAGATATTTAACTGTTCTATAAAGGGGAGTAATGAAATGCACGGTAACATTATTCTGCTTGGTTTTTACAATGGATTTTAACAACCTGCCAGACACATTCAGAAATAATGTCTTCCACCGTGCTAGGCTTTAAGGTTAGGAGACGTAAAGAACCTGAGAAAGGGTAGAGTAACTTGTGATGTGTGTGGATGTCTGTGTGTGTGTTGTCTGTGTGTGTCTATAGTGGATGACTCTCAGTAGACAGTTCCTCTCCACTCTCTTGTTTTAAAAGGCAACAATAATGGCCAGTAAGGATGGCCTTAAGAGACTCTGGCATGTTGATGCCTGACGCACAAAGGTCATTGATTCCAGGGCCTTATCCTTTTTTTAACAATTCGTCTAGATTTTGGCATTTTGTGAACACACACAGGACAGCTCTCCGACAAGCCGACCTTGACAGCGAATTGGATAAATAAACCTTCAATTTAGGCCTCTCCTCTCTCTGCGCGCCTGCCCGGCAGCACGTCCCACCGGGAGCCTTCACCTATCCATATCGTTCAACCACCGGTTCGACTTCCCTGCGCAGGCATGTCGGCAAGTTGCCCTGAGCCTGTGACAAATACAGCCTTAAAGATAAGCTAACAGCCCTCTCGCTCCAGTCAAAGTCAATCCTGCCCGCATTGAGAATGTAATGCCAATTCCATCTCTCAACCCGTCCATCCGAGGATTCCTCTCTTTGACCCCCCCCCTCCAACTATCACCACCATCTTCCCAACCCACAAACACATACACATGTTCACCCCCCTCCCCCATCGACCCATCAGCCCCCTCCCTGATCTCCCCCATCCCAGGAGGCACTGGGAGTGAGAGCATCACTCCATAACAGGTAATGACATGGCATTTAATGATACTGTCCAAAGTGATCCGGGCCTTGCAGACAAGTAATGCCCGACCCGCGTAGCGCAGATAAGCATGGCTGAGCGTTCCTCCAGCACCGCGGCAGCAGCAATACTGTATCTCTCACTGGCCCTGTCACCAGATACGATGTGACATATGCGCCGCCGCTCCCGCCTGGCCTCTCCTATACTTTGGGGAAAAGAGCATTTCCTGATTTAAGTAACCTACCAAAGTGTGTGTGAGACAAGGGTGGCACTGAGGAGGGGAGGAAGGAGGGAGGGCGAGAGAGAGAGAGAGAGAGAGAGAGAGAGAGAGAGAGAGAGAGAGAGAGAGAGAGAGAGAGAGAGAGAGAGAGAGAGAGAGGAGTGATGGGTCAAAACCACTACCTCTACCTGTGATGGGGATTAAGAATTCACAGCCCTCTTTTAATAGTTCATTGCACCCTGTGTTTCCCTGTGAATTAGGCCCCATCCAAAGAGAAGTCCTTAATCTGGGCTGGCACATTGGACTGCCGGCGGAGAGGAAACATCTCAGGGTGATGGATAAGGTTAAAAGAGCCATGGTTCTGATCATTTGCTGTAGCTATAATGGCGGTAAAGAGCGGACAGAGAGAGTAAGGGCAAGGGGGAAATACTAGAGAAGCCATTTGCATCTTTCATGGAGAGTGTGCTGGAGACAAGAGAGCAGGAGTGTGTCTGACAGCCTTCTCCATCTGATGTGCCTGTAAAATACCGTAGTCATTTAGGATCCTCTGACAACTCTTCCCACTCTGTTAGACATACTGTACTGCAGAGAGGGGGGTTGGGGTGTGAGAGAGAGGGGAGACAGAGAAAATAGGAAAGAGTAAAAGAGAATGAGAGAAAGCTTGAGAGAATTATTGATCAGGTAGTTTGTATTATACTGAACAAAAATATAAAAACAACAATTTCAAAGATTGTACTGAGTTACAGTTCATATAAGGAAATCAGTCAGTTGAAATAAATTCATTAGGCCCTAATCTATAGATTTCACATGACTTTAGAGACAGGTCCACCCACTGGGGAGTCAGGCCCAGCCAATCAGAATGAGTTTTTCCCCACAAAAGGACTTTATTAGAGACAGAAATACTTCTCAGATTATCTTGGCAAAGGAGAAATGCTCAGTAACAGAGTTATACTCGTAATTTGAGAGAAATTATATTTTTGTGTGTATGGAACATTTAAGCTCATAAAAAATGTCTCCAACACTTTACATATTGTGTTTATATTTTTGTTTCAGTATAAAACTGTAGGGCTGGCTATATAAGTGAAAGTGGGGCTATAATTGCAAATATTGAAATCAGACAGTGTTTTCTTTAGGACACATTGTTTTTGGGCACAGTGAGGCATTAACCATGTACATTTTTGGTGCATAATACACCGATAGCTAAAAAATATTATCTTACAATCTGTCTTCCACATGCACATGGAGATAAGTGATAAAATATTACTTAAAAGGACATGTGTGCATGCGCACAAACACATGCACACATTCTCTCTGGCCCTCCCGCACGTTCCCATAGAGCCCGAGCCCCCGGTGTATGGTGTGGATTCATCTCCTGGCAGACAGACTGTGTTGGAGTGGATCAGGGAACCAACCGGCTGTGTTTCAGACAGCGCTAATGACACCTCCAGACATAAAAGCAAGAAAATCAAGCAAATACTCCCCGGCTGTGATAATGAGTGTCTGTGCTTAAAACAGTGTCAAAAGGAGGAAAATACATGCCGGCAACTTAATCGTGTAATCAGAGTGAACCTACAATATCTTATAATCAACCTTTATGCAGTGCTAATAGGTACATTTCTGTTCTCGCCTTACTTTGATTCATTCAGCAGCTGACTCTACCTTTTCAACTTTTGAAAGAGAAAGAGATATAGAGAGAGTAAAGGTGTGTCTGTGTTTCTGTGTTATCTCACTGACATTGATCAGAACCCACCGTAATGTAGTCTTTCTATGGTTTCTGTGTTTCCTCTCCCTGTGTAGAGCAGGTGAGACTCACCCTGGTGTCTCCAAGCCCCTCAGGGCTGCCTAAGGCTTGCCTGGAGTGCCTGTTCTTACATAGCCTCGGAAATCAGACATGAACACACACACACACACACACACACACACACACACACACACACACACACACACACACACACAGAGAGACACTGGATCTGTATCCTGCAGCAATAAACACACACTTGTGCTACACCCCATGCAAAAACACATACTGTACACTACCGGTCAAAGTTTAGAACACTTACTCATTCAAGGGTTTTTCTTTATTTTTACTATTTTCTACATTGTAGAATAATAGTGAAGACATCACAACTATTAAATAACACATATGGAATCATGTAGTAACCAGAAAAGTGTTAAACAAATCAAAATATATGTTATATTTGAGATTCTTCAAATAGCCACCCTTTGCCTTGATGACAGCTTTACACACTCTCGGCATTCTCTCAACCAGCTTCACCTGGAATGCTTTTCCAACAGTTTTGAAGGAGTTCCCACAAATGCTGAGCACTTGTTAGCTGCTTTTCCTTCACTCTGCGGTCCGACTCATCCCAAATCATCTCAATTTGGTTGAGGTCGGGGGATTGTGGAGGCCAGGTCATCTGATTCAGCACTCCATCACTCTCCTTCTTGGTAAAATAGATGTTACACAGCTTGGAGGTGTGTTGGTTCATTGTCATGTTGAAAAACAAATGATAGTCCCACTAAGATGGGATGGCGTATTGCTGCAGAATGCTGTGGTACCCATTCTGGTTAAGTGTGCCTTGAATTCTAAATAAATCACAGACAGTGTCACCAGCAAAGCACCCCCACACCATAACACCTCCTCCTCCATTCTTTACGATGGGATATATACATGCAGAGATCATCCGTTCACCCACACCATATCTCACAAAGACATGGCGGTTGGAACCAATTTGGACTCCAGACCAAAGGACACATTTCCACCGGTCTAATGTCCATTGCTCTTGTTTCTTGGCCCAAGCAAGTCTCTTCTTATTATTGATGTCCTTTAGTAGTGGTTTCGACCATAATGGCCTGATTCACACAGTCTCCTCTGAACAGTTGATGTTGAGATGTGTCTGTTACTTGAACTCTGTTAATTATTTATTTGGGCTGCAATTTCTGAGGCTGGTAACTCTAATGAACTTATCCTCTGCAGCAGAGGTAACTCTGGGTCTTCCATTCCTGTGGCGGTCCGCATGAGAGTCAGTTTCATCATTTCGCTTGATGGTTTTTGCGACTACGCTTGAAGAAACGTTCAAAGTTCTTGAAATGTTCCGTATTAACTGACCTTCATGTTTTAAAGTAATGATGGACTGTCGTTTCTCTTTGCTTATTTGAGCTGTTCTTGCCATAATATGGACTTGGTATTTTACCAACTAGGGCTATATTCTGTTTACTGTATCTTCTGCTAGCTGTATATGTACATGTATTCTGTATCTTCTGCTATCTTTTAAGAAGGCACACCTGTTAATTGAAATGCATTCCAGGTGACTACCACATGAAGCTGGTTGAGAGAATGCCAAGAGTGTGCAAAGCTGTCATCAAGGCAAAGGGTGGCTATTTGAACAGTCTCAAATATAAAATATATTTTGATTTGTTTAACCTTTCAACATGCATTAACACACGGGTGTGATCAGGGTGTGATCATTCTACAGTGGTCCCTGCAGCGTACACTCAAACTTGTGTGATTAGTATGCTGATTTAGAACGTCCAGTTTAGATTAATGCAACAATCAGCATTTGAGCTGACCACATAGTTTTTTCAAAGAAACATTTTGCACAAACACAGTCCTTACAAAGTTATGTCCAGAATGTGGCCAGTTAATTTTTGGATGCGACATTCACAGAAGTAGCTACAGCATAACACTATCATCCAAACCTGAAAATGTAGGCTACATTTGTCCTAGCGCTGAGGAAAGATTAACGTAACACAAGCGGCCATATTTTTATAACTCTCGGCTGACAGAAACTACAATATGAATTAGCTAATAGCAAGTGCTATTTATGAATGCTAAGCTATTTGCCAGCTATGTGTGGCGCCATGCTTGTTGACATTATATAATGCATTCTGTCAGACCAAAGATGTTATAATGAGGTGAAGGAATGGTTCACTCATCTTTCAGTTAAACTTCCGGAAGTGAATGAAGGGAAGTGAGGACACACCCCCATCAAAATGCATACTATAAACAGACCAAACTCATCTTGTCTCCTCTTATTATCTTTGGTTGATGTGAAAAAACAAACATGGCGGCGCGCACAAACTACCCATCGTCGGATTACTTTCGATTTCTAGAAAGTGTTTTACTCAATTACTTCATTCAATAGTGAGCTCACCTGTGATGTGATTATTAGCTCATCAGTACAACCTTCAAAATAGTATTTTACACACATCATACAGCAGGTGTCCATTGCAATCTATGAAATAATCGGAATGCAATATTTGTCACCAGTACTTGAAAACATGTGAATAAAACTGTAAATACATTATGCTCATACATACATGCGTAGATATATACTGTATGTGCCCACAGTAGAAACGACAACACGATGTACAGAAAATAAGGAATGATTGGAATGCACACATGTCCAAAGTTATGTTGTGTAAGGAAAACAACAAGGCAATGCGAGCGCCAGCCAGGAAATGTTCCAATTCATTCAAGACTGCACAAATATCTGCATGCTTGATCTGTGCAAACATTGGTGAAGTGCGTGGGCTCTCCTCAAAGAGAGAAGATTGTACGGCTCAGTAAAGCCTAGCAGGCAGCCAGTGTTAACTGTCCTGTTGCATAATAATCACTTTTTGAAGTGCATTCTGACCAGTAGTGTACATATCACAGACAGACAAGAGCTGTGTTCGAATACTCATACTAACAGCACTAACCATACTATTTGTTATATAAATTGACTATGTAGTATGCTTATTGGTCATAGCATGGATATAGTTAGTATGCCAAAAGTTTGCGGATGTCGTACTACATTTGGCAATATACAAAGTATATAAGCAGTGGACACTCTTTCCGTACTTTTGGGGCCTATAATGCAATTCTTCAGAAAATGAGCATGGCTTCACAACATTATGAATTAAAATGGGGAAAATATGCAGCCAAAGTCTGACGAGAGCAGATAAATATTAATTGCTTAAACTAATTATGACAAATGTTGAGCATTGTAATAAAGTAATGCCTTTTTTTAGCTATGCTAGCCTTATGAACTGGAAAGCATCATTACAGCAGTACTTGTATGTTAGCTAGCTACCGTCCTAATGTTAGTTGGCTACTTCATACAATACATCAAACTTGCCAGTATATTATCTATATGCTATCTAACTAACTACCCAACGTTTAATGACTTGATTATTCACGTCATTCTTAGCTAAGCTAAGTGGTGTTGTGCTTGTGCGTTCTCAATGGACATTGTCAATGAAGTCGTAAGATGTCTAGCTAGTAATTTGTTAGCTTTGCTAACAAGCTAGCAAGAGGTTGCATATCAACAGCATCAACTTCTGTTAGACAGGAAAAGCGCTAGTACACTCAACTGAAAAATGACCATTCGTTTACAGTATACTAAAATGAACTAATAGTATATAGTATGTAGTATATACTCATAAAGTATGTAGTATACAGTATGTTAGTATGGATATTCGAACAGAGCTAGGGTATCATGCAACACACACACACACACAGACTATGTTCTAACGTGCACCTTAACACAGACTGGCATATACTGTACACAAACACATACACATTCACGTGAGAGTATAAGACACATACACACACTGTCACTGCAATTCTGCCTTTTACCCCAGTGTCTAGCTGAAGCTGTTCTCCAACTTGATTCTTTATATAAATGCATCAGGATTGTTTAGTAATGCATACAGCAGGCCCCAGCCCCACAAATCATCCAGCGGCTTGCTCCCGCTATCACTCACTGGGCCGATATTTTACAACACAATTACTCCCCGCCTGACACAAATGAGCTGGGCCTGGAAACCTGCAGCAAGCTAATTACACGTCCGCCTCGTTATTAAAACAATCAAAGCGTTTTACACCCACCACCACTGCACTGCCTCTGCATCCCAGGGAAGCTCACCCTCCTCTCCAGCTCTACACAAAACACAGTCCAACACTGAGGCTGGGATGCACAGTCCAACACTACTGGGTTGTATAAGGTTGGGATGCACAGTCCAACACTACTGGGTTGTATAAGGTTGGGATGCACAGTCCAACACTACTGGGTTGTATAAGGCTGGGATGCACAGTCCAACACTACTGGGTTTTATAAGGCTGGGATGCACAGTCCAACACTACTGGGTTTTATAAGGCTGGGATGCACAGTACAACAATACTGGGTTGTATAAGGCTGGGATGCACAGTACGTCACTACTGGTGTAACGAAAGTCATTTTCTTCCTCCTCCTCGGACGAGGAGAGGCGAGAAGGATCGGACCAATACGCAGAGTGGTTAGTTTCCATAGTGATTTAATATATAACAAAACAATATGCGATACAAAATAACAAAATAACTACCGTGACAGTCCCGTGTGGCACAACTACTGACACGGAAAACAAACACCCACAAAACACACGTGAAACCCCGGCTGCCTAAGTATGATTCTCAATCAGGGACAACGATTGACAGCTGCCTCTGATTGAGAATCATACCAGGCCGAACACACAAAATCCCAACATAAAAATCACACATCGACAACCCACCCAACTCACGCCCTGACCATACTAAATAAATACAAAAACAAGGGAAAACAGGTCAGGAACGTGACAACTGGGTTTTATAAGGCTGGGATGAACAGTACAACATTACTGGGTTTTATAAGGCTGGGATGAACAGTACAACATTACTGGGTTTTATAAGGCTGGGATGAACAGTACAACATTACTGGGTTTTATAAGGCTGGGATGCACAGTACGTCACTGCTGGGTTTTATAAGGCTGGGATGAACAGTACAACATTACTGGGTTTTATAAGGCTGGGATGCACAGTACGTCACTGCTGGGTTTTATAAGGCTGGGATGCACAGTACGTCACTACTGGGTTTTATAAGGCTGGGATGAACAGTACAACATTACTGGGTTTTATAAGGCTGGGATGCACAGTACGTCACTGCTGGGTTTTATAAGGCTGGGATGCACAGTACGTCACTGCTGGGTTTTATAAGGCTGGGATGCACAGTACGTCACTACTGGGTTTTATAAGGCTGGGATGCACAGTACGTCACTACTGGGTTTTATAAGGCTGGGATGAACAGTCCAACACTACTGGGTTTTATAAGGCTGGGATGCACAGTACGTCACTGCTGGGTTTTATAAGGCTGGGGTGCACAGTCCAACACTACTGGGTTTTATAAGGCTGGGATGCACAGAACGTCACTGCTGGGTTTTATAAGGCTGGGATGCACAGTACGTCACTGCTGGGTTTTATAAGGCTGGGATGCACAGTCCAACACTACTGGGTTTTATAAGGCTGGGATGCACAGTACGTCACTGCTGGGTTTTATAAGGCTGGGATGCACAGTACGTCACTACTGGGTTTTATAAGGCTGGGATGCACAGTACGTCACTACTGGGTTTTATAAGGCTGGGATGCACAGTACGTCACTGCTGGGTTTTATAAGGCTGGGATGCACAGTCCAACACTACTGGGTTTTATAAGGCTGGGATGCACAGTACGTCACTACTGGGTTTTATAAGGCTGGGATGAACAGTCCAACACTACTGGGTTTTATAAGGCTGGGATGCACAGTACGTCACTGCTGGGTTTTATAAGGCTGGGATGCACAGTACGTCACTACTGGGATTTATAAGGCTGGGATGCACAGTACGTCACTGCTGGGTTTTATAAGGCTGGGATGCACAGTACGTCACTACTGGGTTTTATAAGGCTGGGATCCACAGTACGTCACTGCTGGGTTTTATAAGGCTGGGATGCACAGTACGTCACTACTGGGTTTTATAAGGCTGGGATCCACAGTACGTCACTACTGGGTTTTATAAGGCTGGGATGCACAGAACGTCACTGCTGGGTTTTATAAGGCTGGGATGCACAGTACGTCACTGCTGGGTTTTATAAGATTGGGATGCACAGTCCAACACTACTGGGTTTTATAAGGCTGGGATGCACAGTACGTCACTACTGGGATTTATAAGGCTGGGATGCACAGTCCAACACTACTGGGTTTTATAAGGCTGGGATGCACAGTACGTCACTGCTGGGGTTTATAAGGCTGGGATGCACAGTACGTCACTGCTGGGTTTTATAAGGCTGGGATGCACAGTACGTCACTGCTGGGTTTTATAAGGCTGGGATGCACAGTACGTCACTACTGGGTTTTATAAGGCTGGGATGCACAGTCCAACACTACTGGGTTGTATAAGACTGGGATGCACAGGCCAACACTACTGGGTTATATAAGGCTGGGATGCACAGTACGTCACTGCTGGGTTTTATAAGGCTGGGATGCACAGTACGTCACTACTGGGTTTTATAAGGCTGGGATGCAGTCCAACACTGCTGGGTTGTATAAGACTGGGATGCACAGTCCAACACTACTGGGTTTTATAAGGCTGGGATGCACAGTACGTCACTACTGGGTTTTATAAGGCTGGGATGCACAGTACGTCACTGCTGGGTTTTATAAGGCTGGGATGCACAATACTTCACTGCTGGGTTTTATCTGGGTATTGTATTGTACTGTATGTATTGTATATGCATCAGTGGCATATCAAATTGTTGCAATGTACTCAACCTATAAAGTGTTCTTTACAGCTCTGTGGTGTTTTGCAGGTCTCTGAACCTTACAATATAAAGTGAGAGTAACATACAGTACATTCACACTGCAATGGATTCTACTGACAAAGCACAATATGTTGTGACATTTCCAACTAAGACTTAACAATGCGCAAATTATAAATCATTTAAATGCGTCCTCACTCAAATGAACACTGTGAGAATCCATCCTCTTGCGTCAATGAAAAATAAAACACATGAATGTTCATTTGAATTATCTAGGTACACCTAATTCAATTTTGTGTTCATGGAAAATTTAAAACAGGTCTCCTCCTCATCATTTCCATTTGGACATGAAAGGGGGAGGAGGAGTAAGAGGGGGGGGGGGGGTTGCAGGGGGAGGCGTGTGGCGGGGGAAACGGAGGTACAGGGGGAGAGGGGACAGGGGAGATTCCGGATGTGTCCCTCCTCCCTCTGGGCAGTGCAGGAGCTGCAGTTCAGTTCCTCTCTGTCAGCTCAGAGCTAGCTGCTTTGTGGCTGGGTATCTGTGGCCTTGTTAATTGACATTAAAGAGGCCCAGGGCTGCAGTAGGTACATTCAGGGCTGTGCAGATGAGTGACTCTCAGCTGCACAGCACAGTGCCATGGCAGAGTGGCTGACGTGTGGGAAAATTGAAGGCAAAAAGCCTTGCCTCCTCTGAAGTCCTTGGCGGGGAAAAAAATGCAATGATAGCGGATATTTTGTGCTCTTAATTACTGAGTGTTTATTCTGCCATCCCCCTCTCACCCTGTAGGCTTTCATACCACTGAACCAGAGACTTTTAAAAAGGAGAGAAGAAAAAACTGTCCAAGTTGAACTTTATTTAAAAACACAGATGGACCAAACAGCACAGCAGACATGGTTTAGTCTCTTTCTCTGATGCTTTAGAGGGACAGTTCATTTCTACTACATCTGTGTTGCTTAATCGTTTTTGTGTCTGGAAAATGTATGGTGGACTGGGAGCAGTCTACGATTTCAGTTTACTTTGACCTGTAGCCCGCTAACGTTAGCATCGGCCATTTGGGAGATCTTGCCTCGCCATGCAAATAAAATAAAACAAATAAACAAACAAAACTGACAAATACAAAGTATGGGTTAGCATAATTTCTTAGCATGCTAGCCCACCTCAATTGCATCAAATGTTAATGTGATTTGTTATCTTCTTGATTACTTATAATATCCAAACTATACTATTATATTTGTAATTGGATGTATAGGCACCATTGCTCTCCTGAGAGAAACTGACCAGCCTTAAACCTCACTTAACCGGTTCAGTTGAATAGGTAGATGGCTAGCTCATTAGCACACAGCACATGAAATCAATGCTTTGGGCTCTAGCTCCCCAACCACTGCCTCAAGAGAGGCCTGGCTGGCTCAGATGTTCCAGCATGATTCAGAGGAATATGGAGATAATACTGACCCTAGCTGGTAGTCCCACAGAGAGAGAGATCCACCTACTGGGATTCCCATCTGAATGGGTGTGCTACCCTATATTGTAGCTAGCCCTTCCATTACATTGCACATCTCCACTTGATCATGCCTCGACACGTCTAACATGTCTAACCCAAATACAAAATGGCATGAGCATAACATTAGCCAGTAGCTAATCACACTTTCGTAAAACATTCTAAAGATGTGTTCTACAATAGAATTAGGTTGTAATCACAGGTTGGCACGTGGCCAGAGTGGTTACATATCTGTTGTCATGTCACCCTTTCCCAATCAGTTCTCTTGGTTAGTTTTAGTGTTGTCAGTAAGTGCTCCTTCTGGCTGGAATTTTGGCTTCTGCATTGAATTTTGTATTTGACTACCCAATGTGTATACTATCCTTCATCCTATGCAAAAAGGCTAAATATTATTTTAATGTTTTTACCGTGAATAGCATATATGGCTGGATTTAGCTTTGTAATTAGTCTTCAGTTAACCCTGATTCACTTCCTTCACTGGCAGCATACTTTGAATGTCTCACCCATCTTTTAAATAAATAACAATGATAGTGTGTATTGTTTTCACTAATTCTGCCCTCGTGATAGATTGTTATCTAGTCTGGGAGATTAATCACATTTGGTAGACCTATTAAATAGGTAGAACATGTACAGTATGCACGAAGATTTAAATCTCTAGTCAACTCTAGTCAACATTTGACTTTGCCAAATATACTACCTTTAACATGTTGTTTTGATATTTAGGACCGTTAATGGTTCCCATTTCAGTTGCATGTTTTTTACACATTGAGCTGCAAAATGAACCACTCAGTAAATCTTTTTTTTTCAAGCAGAATAATCAGAAGGAAACAAGTGAACACTGAATGGGTGAATCATTGCATTATGGTGTGGTTACCGGTTAGCTTTTGCCGTTTCCTCTTTGAGAGATGATAAAAGGGCCAACTCTCTTTTCGGGAAAAGATCGCTAGAAATATATCTTCTGTCCCTCGTTGTGTGTGATGCTGTATTAAAGCCATATTTCCTGTCATCGCTGGCAGATATATAGTGTGCCTTAAACAATATGAACTATGTGTTAAGAAATAAATTGCTTACACCACTGGAATTCTTACAGGAACACTTCAATCCAGACCCTCGAACCTCTTTATTTAATTATTTCTTGCACATTTTTCCCAGTGCAAGCAGACATGGGTACTGATTGTAATAAAACACTCTGGGTGTGAGGGAAAAACACTCTGGGTGTGAGGGAATTTCAGATTTCTATGTATAGATGGAATAAAATGAAATGTTTTGCTTTTCTATGGAACTCTGTTTGAGTCTTTGTGTGTCAAAAAAGATACACGTCAAATAACACTATTTAACATTCATTCTTTTTTAACGTAGTTATTCCACACTGATTACACTATCACTGTTATTTCATATGTCACAGCTATTCACCGATACGTATGTTATGATGATGGGAAAGTGTTGTCTCGCACACCTGCCGCATGAGGCTGACACACAAGCTCTGGAACAGTGCTGGTTAGACGAAAAGGAAACTAGCTTATGGATGCAATGTTCTCCCCAAAAAACATAGCAAAACGATATCTGTTCAGCTATTGTCAGCTAGCTAAGTACCTAGATAATTGTCAACATCTAAAATACCCCTAATTTATAAGTTTTTGTATTTGGTTTGTTGATGGTCGGACCAGGTCCGGTCAAGCCACACACACAAGCCAGATTAAGCTAGCTAGCTGCTTATAACATTAGCTCGGGGCAACAGGGCTAGGTAACTGGCTAGCTTAATTACTTTGTTATCTAGCTAGCTATCTACCGGTAGTTATTTTCATGAACCAAAGTTCAATTTCAATAGGAGAAAAGCAAGTGGCTGCCTAGCTAATACTTTGTCACATGGCTTCCTAAATCATTGCTAAGAATATTGAAAATGATTGCAGTTTCTGGTCATTGTTTAGCTAGCTACCCCAGAAGTTGCAAATAACATCTGTATCAAAGATATTTGTGAGTGACTTTGTCATACTGCAAACCGAAGTTAACGTAGTAGGGAGACAGCCTACCTCCAGTTTCCAAACTGTCATCAATGTTGACAAAATCCTTGAATATTAATCTGTATTTTGACTAGCTAGGATGAGTCAGGTGCAACTGCTTGGGGTGTGGCTGTCTGGCAGGCAGGCAGGCTGGCTGTCTGGCAGGCAGGCAGGCAGGCAGCAGCAGGATCACCATTCTTTCTCCCCTGCCTCTGGGATGGTTGCATGTCAGGGACATTTTTTATCCTGCTCATTTGATCCTGATCTTATTTCAAATGCTCACACAGACATTTTCCCATTTGGTCGAACAAATAATGCCTTATTATCGATGTTGTATTGTAAACACATTGTGGCTGGTTTGTGTGCTTGTTTGGAGATTATTCTTTTTTACAGCTTTGACAGTGCTTCTGACCGGAGTGGTGGCACTTGGCTTGCGCATGCAAATTCAGCGCACACAATATTCTATAATAGGATTTTGTTATTTGACGTGTCAAATTAAAGGCTTATAGTGCTATTTAACGTGTGTCTTTTTTGACACGCAAAACCCAAATGCCTTTCCGTGTGAAGTTTACTGATGTAATTTCATTTTGAGACAAGAATAACTTGTAATTGTATTCCTCAATATTTTATGTTTATGATTTAGTGAAAAGTAAATGTTCCCTTTTTTGTCACTGTTATTGGAGTTATAGGAGAGAGGGCCAGTATGCCATCCTTGCCCATCGACAAAGACAGCCCCCTATATATGTTGTATCTTTCACACACACACACACACACACACACACACACACACACACACACACACACACACACACACACACACACACACACACACACACACACACACACACACACACACACACACACACACACACACACACACACACACACACACACACATAGGGCCACATGTTGGGGAAGTGTACGAGTTCTGCATGCCATTCTACTGTTAATGTGTCTCACACATAAATCCAAATAACGAGCAAGGGGCAATCTGCAAACTAACTCTCTCTCTCTCTCCCCCTCCCTTCCTCCCTTTCTCTCTCTCTCTTTCTCCGTTCTGACGAGAGAGACATTGCAGTTCTCTCTGTGTTCCTTCCTGTCTATGATTAAGAGTTTCCTGTCTCTTCAGCACACACACAGATCATGAATAGTAATTTGATGTTTCAAATGATTGGCAGTCACAACCATTCCATGCTCATCAGAAGAGAACAGCATTGGAACCACCTCCTTCTCATCTTCAACCTAGAGATATCAACATTGCATATGATTAAACACCCCTCAGCATTTGTCTTAAAGATTTGTGTTGCGCCGGACTGCTGAGCTGGTGTCTCCCAGCAACGCTGTCATGTTTCCCATCAAATGGAGAACAAAGGCCTGAGTTTTGTTTGTGTTTTCTAATCAGTATTTCTCATTGACTAAATGATGGATGGGGAGCAGCAGCGTGACAGCTGCCTGTGATGCGATTCAAAGCCCCAGGAAGTGGATTATCCCTGGCAGGATACTGGTGCCCTCATGCCCAGGGTGCCACTGTCTCTCAGGGGCGCTAGAGCATCCTGGGCAGGCCGTGACGGTAGTGGTGGTGGTGGAGCACTGCAGATAAGGGCAGTAAGATAATACATTTAAAAAATAATAACATAAATAATAACAATTAAAAGCCCTACCTCGTCCCCTAGTGGTCTGTAAAACAAAATGAAAGGAGAAGAAGAAATCACTGAAGAGGCCGTGGTGACATGCTCTCTGCAGGCCTCGCCTCTCCCTTTGAAAGCATGCCAAACTTTTGAAGAGGCGCTCTCTCAGTTTATAAATCGCCCCCTTCCCTCCTTGCTCCATTACCCCAACCCCCCTTGCAGAGATCTTGGCAGAGGCCATCTGACAGGCGAATCAAACTGAAGTGAGTGATGGGGAGGAGAGGGAGGAGAGGGAGGAGAGGGAGGCTCGGAGGGGTGGTGGAGGGAGTGAAGGATAACAATCAAAGGAATGAGGGAATACAAGTGTTTGGGTTCATGAGACAACCACAGTTGCCTGGGCCTTTGACAGCTGTTGATGTTATCAGTGACGCTTGGCTGTTATTGGCTGCAGGTTTTAGAAGGGGTGAGAGGGGGGATGGGGAGGAGGGGAGGAGAAACATCCCCGTGGTTGATAACATTTGGCTGAACTTTCAGATGTGAACCTCCCTCCTGACTCTTTTACAGTCAAGCCGATCACACAGAGAGAGACGGGTGTATGGGAAGACAAGTACAATATTATTGACTGGAGTGTTTCACATCTATTAGGAAGAGAACTGGGAGGGTGGTGTGGGGGGGGGGGGGGGGGTAGCTGTAGAAAGATGACAGGCCTCAAGATAATCAGGGGGAAATGAAGGCAGCAGAGTAACCCTTCACCAGAGGAAAAGCCAGCTCTGTGCGAGAGGTCGCTGTGCAAAATGGAAAACAAATACAAACCAACCGCCAAACAAGCGAGTGGCGGCCATTAGCTATGAACCCTCCAGCATGTGCTTTGAACTTTACTTTTGTTGCTAAGTCCTTAGAGTTAAGAATAACCGTCAAACAAAAGCTAAGGTTTCACATAATATATTCAAACAGCTGAAGATTAAATATAACATATCATACCACTGTGTGATTACCCTGGGGTTTTAATTGGGGAGTTTTCTGTCTGCCGCTGAGGAGAATGTCATGACATGCTTTATTCAATACTCATAGACACATGGCCAATATGACAGCAGCATCTCTCTATCTGTTGTGCTGAGACGTTTACGAGCAGTGAAACTACGCCAAGATGCAACAGCTGATGAGCAACCCTTACTGTCTACCCACTGTGGATCTATCCATCATTTGCGGTGTCCATCTGTGGATAGAACCATCCTGGGTGCTCTGCACATTCCAGTGTGTATGACTACATACGCCTATTCACCCCTGTTGTGTTTTGTGGTCTAATATGAATGAATCACATTGTAATCCCCACACCTTTCACCAGCACAGAGATTACCATCCAAACACAGTAGCTGCATGGAGACAAAGCCACGAACCAACGAATACTGTACGGTGTTATGATACCACAGGATCCCTGAGAAAGGAAATCAATTTCGATAAAACACTGACCCCGGTGAAGATTAGTAAAAATAGGAGGGAAGTATAATACACATAATCCTTTATTATTCCATTTCCTTTACATTTTATTCATTGAATGCTAATTCTCTCTGCGGTGCGGTAATGCTCACCATGGATAAGCTGTATGGTAATAGATTCGCTTCATACCAACTTCACACATAAATGTGTCAAAACTCCTCAGACACAGAACCCCCCCCCCCCCCCTCCCCCCCAGTCAGAGAAATGGCTCACTGGTCTTTACCCTCTGTGATTTCTCTTTTAGCAGCATTCATTTCAACTTCAAATTTTAATTTGAGGTATTCAGGAATGAGAGCTAACAGCTGGAATTATGTTTGGTAATAATTGATGTGGTGTGGTCTCCCTCAGTTCTCTGTAGAGGCTCTGGTCTAATTCATCTGGACGAATCCCATCATAATTCTACCATCTTCATGTTCAAACCAGCTTCTTGCTTGTTGAACATTTCTGAAGGGAATATTTTCAAATTCATAGTTTCACTATCCAAAACCAAATTCTAACTCTGTTTCAAAGTTTCAACGTTCCCACTCAAATTGGTTTTGAAAGGGATGTGCAGAGCTTCTGCCCACAAATCACACACTTCATCACGCACTTGTTTATTTGCTACCAGCTTGTTTCCAACAACAATATTTATCCCTTTGCTAATGCTTTTTTAAACGCCATACGTTCTCAGCCTAGACCATTTTCTCTCATTATTAAAGGAGGTAGATATCAAAGTTTTAGTAATCAGGGGAGGGGAGGATGGGCGGTCATTAAATTGAAGAGCAATACATGTTGTTCCCCACTCTGCTCTCCTTTTTAATGTGCCGGATGACAAATTACATCCCTGAGGTTTCTCTTGTTATTCTACAATTATGGTCCCGGTATTTCTGCGCTACTTTTCATGAGGAGGGAGAGGGTTCAGAACGATCTGTTCTTCATTGTACCATCTCTACATGGTGGCTAGTTCTTATCATTAACTTACATGAGGGTTAATGGAGCGGTACAAAGGGTCCTATGGCTCCTAGACCTAGAAATGATGTCAGGGGTCCAGATATCACACATCCATATCTCCATCTTGCTTGGAGTTGTCAGTTATTCAAATGTCTTTTTATTTCCGAAATGCCTTGAGGAACAATTGTTTTGAACAGTGAGGAGAGTTGCAGTGTTGCAAATGAGCTGTACCAGAGGGGAACAGGTGAAGCGAGAGGATTTACTCCGCCCAAAATCTGTCTGTGTGAGATAAGTCCGTTTTTGTATGGAGGTCTATGAGAGAGTGTTGAATTACGTGAGGTTTATTTGATCAAATATACATTTTGTAATGTTCAGGCTGTTACAAATGTACAGATATAGGTACATTTAGTTGTGCCTGTTGTTCACACGCATATCTTCCCTTCTCATTGGCTAGAATGGTCCCACCTGATCTCGCCTGCCTTCAATCAGCGAGGATATGTATTTCCATTGTTAGAGCAGTAACTCGGCTATCTTGTCGATATAATAGATCCCCTTTGTTTGTACATGGATAAGGCCACGCATGTCACCTTTAGACTCGCTCACGTAGACCTACCTCCAAGCCTCCTGCTCCCTCCCTTGTCTCAGCTGTCATCACTGTCATCATATGTTACACCAAAACGGACAACTTTTCAAAACTCCTTCTCATGTCGCTACTATAAATCCAATAACAAAAATAAGCTATGCATGGAAGAATCTGTTTCTGTAATCGCTGGCCTGGACAATGGATGTCTCTGTGGATTTGCGTATGAGACAGAGATGAATTTCAACCTCTCAGACAGAAGAGCTGTGTTGAACAATACGCTGGAACGGAGAGGAGAAGAGACGAGGGCTCGTAGGGGGAGAAGGGGTCTGTTCGGGGTGATGTTAACTTATTGAGTGCCATGTGAAACTCCAAGACCTCTCAAATAAGCAGCGATATGCAACCTGTTCCCAGTAATCCGTTCTGTCACAGGAGACATATGGAAGTCGGGAGAAAGAGAAGAGGGAGGAGGGTGCTGATGGGAAAATCCCATCGACAGACCATAAAAAGTCCATCTCTACTTTGGACTTTTACTATGCAGGTATGCTGAGGTATGAAATCATTTGCCCTCTTACCCCCTGTAAACTCAAGTATCATGCAAAGGCCCTGATTAAAGTGGTATTAGGGACTAGTTTCCTCTGATTTGAGGGATTCGTATGCTGTACTACCAATCATGATTGTACAGGCCCTTTAGGCTACATGAGAGAAGGTACGATCTCAGGTTACAGTATGGGAATTATCAACGGCAACATTCAACACATGCAAATACAGAACTGTGCAAGTGCTTGTGCTTGTGGGTGTACATGTACAGTATATGCTTCTATACATTTTGGTTCAAATGTTTGATGATGTTATGTCACCACAAGAAATAGCAATTAATTCCTGTAATATTAGTTTTAGCCACAGCTTTAACATATTTGCCTCTCTTTTCTCTATCTGGCTTTCATAAAAATGTTCCCATTTGTAAGGTGCATGGATTCTACCTGACCACAGAAGTACAGAGCAGCCCCATTTACAGAATGAGAACGAGAACCAAATATACTGAATCTGCAGAAATGTATTAGGCACTTTATGATTTTGATAATATGTCACGCTTAAAAATTGCTAGCTTTTTTTCATAGCCTCTTCCAAATATAGAAGTGCTGTGTGTGTAAACATCCCCTTTGCTTTGAGGGTAGGAGGCTCTTTAACTTAGGAAGAGAGAAGGAGAGGGGAGGGGGAAAGAGGCACAAGCCCCCCCCCCACCGCTCATTTTTGTAATTAGCTTCAGCCATGTCAGCGTTTTTTAATGAAAAATGTTCTAAATATGTTGATGGGAGATCTTTTCAGTGAGTGAAGAGGGACAACAAGCACACCACAGCCGTGCATTCACGGTGTATGGGTTAGTGTGTGTGTGTGCGTGTGCGTGCGTGCGATCGTCTTCGAGGGATCGCGTGCATGGTGAGTGAGTGTGTGAGTGTGTGTGGGTGGGTGTGTGTGTGTTCCATCTTAAACAGCCCGCTAATCACACAAATTATTGCATCTAATTACTGCTTGGGCTCTAATTAATTCCTTCAGTATCACATCATTTAGTGCGCAGTCACACCACGGCACCTGTTTTCGGGAAATCTGGGCTGTTAATTTGTTTATAAAACAAACATAATTTGCATAAAAGGTCTTAATGAATGGTGTAGCCATTTGCCATGAGGCTCGTGGTGTGTGCTGATGGTTGTGTTGACGGTCAGAGACTAGAGACCACCGAGTGATCCTATAGAAACTGTATCGTCTTTTCTCCCTCTCCCTAGTAGCGATTAATAAAATGATAACACTCAGGGCTAATTAACACGAGCGTGCTGTGCTAATTACTGCGCTGTACAACAAGCGAGTTGTTGAACCCTTAAAACAAAATCATGTCAGTTTGGGCTGTGACGCCGCTTTGCTCCATGTACAGATTGTTAAATGGGGAAGGAAGAGTTTCAAACTGGAGGCCTGAATAAGATAAATTAAAACAGTCCGATTTCACGAGACCATTAAACCGGTGGCATTGCAGTGTGTGTGTGTGTGTGTGTGTGTGTGTGTGTGTGTGTGTGTGTGTGTGTGTGTGTGTGTGTGTGTGTGTGTGTGTGTGTGTGTGTGTGTGTGTGCGTGCGTGTGCGTGCGTGTGTGCGTGTGTGCGCGTGTCTATGTGTGTGTGTGTGTGTGTCTATTTGTGTGTGCATGAGCACGTGTGATGTACACGTTTCTGTGTGGCGTGTAGCACAGGTGTGTGAGATGATCACAGGTACTACTCAAAGTAATGATTTGACGACGTGAATTGTTTGTCTGAACATTATTAATACAATACTGCTGCAACCACACAGACGCAGTTGAACACACAGTACAGTATGTGTGGTTATATACTCTGCTGTAATGACCAAAGGACGTGGTGAACAGCGGGAGGGTTTATTCTGAGATCAATGTTTTCTTCTTCCTGATTTCCTGGCCTTAATTGACACAATCCAAGTTTACTTGAAACAACCGAAAAAACGGACTTTGCTCATCAAAATGATACATGCTTATCTGTAATGTAGATTTGGTCTGTTTGAGAAGAAGCCTAACACTTTTCAATTTGTTATTGTGCTGACGGTTGTTTCTTTGGACACTCTTCCCCCTACTGGTGTGGAACCATAATCATCACAGCACCGTGATGTTCTATATGTTCACTACTATATACGTCACTGTGTTCATCTGTAATTCGTGTAAACGTGATTTGAAATGAATATTCTCACCAAGATACAACATATTTTGCTGGGCTGTATCTTCGACCAGATTGCGTTTTTCACAAAACATAAATACTTCTTTCGAATGTTGCTATATTCATGTTTCCCCTATTATCACATGCTAAACACATGGTATGTATGTGAGAACAATCGCATTCCTTGATTATTTGTGAAATACTGTATAACAAATCAGGAATACTATTGTTTTTGGATCAGATTTAACCTCAAACCAATGCTATGCCACACATTCAATTGAGGTGCTGTATGTATGTAGATATGTAGTATGTAGATATTAATCATTGTAGAGGCTCTCAGAGGGCTAAATCAGACCTAATCTTATCTTAACAGATACAGTATGAACATAAACACCATTGCTGGGTTTCACACAATTCACACAGGCGGGCATAAACCCGACGCGACACACCCCCACATCCTTCAGAACAGTGACTGAACGCTACGAACGTCAGTTCGTCTGAAAGAAAGGTACTGATACCCCTCATATTTCACCTTGAACAAGCGAGAACGAACAAGCTCGATCCCTTCTCTTCAAACGCGCTGCGAAAGAAAGGGCCATTGTGACGGCTGAAGACGTGAACACTGAAGTGGTTGGATGAGAATTAGCTGTACACGAGATGGAGATTTTTTGACATCGGTTATTAAGAATTAACGAGCCTTAATAATGTATGGGGCTTCCAAAGTTCTCCATTCATTTTTTATATCCTCTCCATCCCAGTCCATTATTTGCAAGAAATAAAATAAAATTCTAAATAACGCCTTGGTGACGTCAGGTGCTGGGGCTGGAGCGGTGTAATGGTGTAGAGGATGGGCTCAGTCCTCCACCATTCATCACGGTGTGTGTCTGACACTGTTCTATTGTCCTCCTGGAGGTCCTCAGCTGTGACCCACATTGAGAGAGGAGGACAAGGGAACAGACGCACTCTCTCTTCCTCTCTACTACACACACCCACATACACACCCACGCACCAAAAAAAAAAGACATACACATGCACGCAAGCACTTTCAAGCACACAGACACACACACACACAATATAACCCGCTAGGCTACAAACACAAATCACATGAAGCCAATCAGGAGCAATTGCTCTCTCTCTCTCCCCCCTCTCACACACGTTCCTATTTTGTGTATTTATATATACTGCGCTGGCTGCACACGTTTACATATAAACATATTGATAAACAGTTAGAAACGTTCACACGTTTACCTTGAGTACAGCTGCATGCTCCCGTGGATGCTTACAGAAACATACAGACAAGCCCCTGTCTTTCTTAAATAATTACCCCACTTGCAAATGTGATCCTTCATTCGGAGCCGAATGCTATAGGTCTCCCCCTCGCTCTCATTAGAACACTTGGGTCCACAACAGAGCCGGGCTAATCCAGAAATTATCAATTAAAAAGGAGCATCATTTGCATATGAGGAAGAGGAGATTTATGAGTGGAGCGGTGCACGCCGCTGTGTCTGCCTTAGCAATCCGGCGCAGCTCAGATTGTTTGTGACCAATCTTAAATCGTGGAGCCCAACGAAGACGAAGTGCTGTGTTGCTGTTAACGTCAGGAGTCTGAGGCCTGCGCAGGATTTATTAGGAATATTATCACAAGTTTTTGCTTTTAATATGTGCCAAGCTCCTCCGAGGAATGTTTCCTCACAGCAATTATGCTCCTCAATACATGCATTCCTATGCCTGGCGTATAATATATTAATAAATATACGTGAGGAGAGGGGGAGAATTTGCGCGAGCGGTCGTGCCTATAAATCACCCTTTTTTTTATAAACACTGTCCCACAGCACTCAAAGTAAAATAGGCCAACTGATCACAGCTGTCTTTTGTCAAAAACATAACTAATGCCCTTGATTTGGAAAAACAACAGTTTCATCATTAAAATGTGTACCCTACGGTCATGGTTTTAGCCTATGCTAATGTACTGCTGCCCTGGAAAATTGAATCGACCTCTCAAGGGCTCTGTGGAGAGAGAGAGAGAGAGAGAGAGAGAGAGAGAGAGAGAGAGAGAGAGAGAGAGAGAGAGAGAGAGAGAGAGAGAGAGAGAGAGAGAACCTTGTTCCTACACTGTTCTGGAATGCTATTTTACCGACAACACATAGCCACACACACTGACTGGACTGATTGTCCTTACCCAGCTCACACAGTTTCACATACAGCAATACAATAGAGTATAATTCAATTTCCCTCCCTAAGAACTCTTTGTTTTAAAGACTCCTAAGATGAACTATATTTGTGTCAGAAAATAAAAATAAAAGTTAATACGCTGTAATAATAAGCATTACTACATATCTTCCAATTTATCAATAACAGTATCATAAATACAATTTCTGAAGCTGAAAAGTAACGTATTGTTTATTAAAAGGTATAGAATAAAAAAAATAACAAAAAAATCCCAAATGATAGAAGGTTAACCATGTCAAAACCGTCATACTACTGTGCCATGACTGTACATACTGTAAGTGAGGAGAGACCTTCACATGTCCACTGTTGATATTTCTTCAATATCAACAGGGTTCCCATGAGACAGACATGCTGAGCATCCAGTCATGCGGTAACACTGCCTCTAAACAACAAACATCTCGCACATTTGCTTTAGGGTTGTGCATTAATAATGGAATGTTGAATGAATCAAAACACTTGACATTATGGCTCTTTTGTGGATGAAAACCAACATCAATAACATCAATAACACATATATGTGTTTTTTTGTCCGTGTGTGTGTGCATGGTGTGTGTGTCCACAGTGTCAGCGGGTGTGGGGGAGTGTGTGCTATGTGTGTCTGGTGTGTGAGGTTGAGTAAGCCTTGACGTTGTGAATATGAGGAGCAGTGAAAATGGATCACCCTCCCAAAGGCTAAGTGGGATGGCTTGTTTAATATCCCCCAATTAGAGTACGATTTGAGAGATCAGCCGATGACTAGCCAGGCTGACACCACCTCCACAGAGGGCCTGTCACAGGGTGTCACAGTGCAAATGTATGCGCTCAATTACTGTTCTCAGGCCCAGCCATGGGGCCTAAATATAAAATGGCAGCTCTGAGATCCTGGAAGACCCTGGAAGCCCATGGAAGCGGTCGAGGGAAAGGCGGATGGGTGAATGGGAATACCAAGAGACCCCCGGGTTGAAATATAACTCTGTGATCTCCTGCTATTATATTTATCCGGGTTACAGCTCCGTATAAAGCCATCCCTCTCTCCTCCCCTCTCCCTCTGTCTCTCTCGGTGAGAGGGACAACCGTACTGTGCCGTGTGCGGACTGGGGAGAGGGATCTTCTGTGACCTGTGGTGGTGTTGCGTTGCAGCGGGGAGCTGAGTGTAGCTCTCTCTCAGATTCAGGGGTGATAATAGGGGGATATGGAGCCTTGGATACGACGCATAGCGGCTCTGTTCTAGCCACCGCCGGCTCCTCCTAATTGCTCTCAGAGGGGGAGAGAGGACCAGCCGCTCCTGTAAAAACTGCACAGATGTGCTTCCTCTGTCTCTCTTTCCCTCTCTCTCCCCTCTCTACCACCAGCCAGACATCAGGAGAGAGAGAGAGAGAGAGAGAGAGAGAGAGAGAGAGAGAGAGAGAGAGAGAGAGAGAGAGAGAGAGAGAGAGAGAGAGAGAGGCCCTTTATTAAAGCTAGTGCTAATTGAGATAGGAGCAAAATAATGGGGAATGACACTTTAATGAAGACATGCTACGTGCAGCCACTTCCTCTTGCCTCCCCTCTCTGCCAAAGAAAGAACACTTCTCCTGCTATATTGCAAAAGCCGAAATGATATGGAGGTACAGTATCCTCCACTCGTAATGTGTTTTTGGTGGCGTGTCAAAAATGGAGAGGGAAGCGTTATTGTTCTCTGGTGTTAAAACGCAATTACACTTTCTCAGTTTGATTGCACACACTACAATTGGGTGTTTTCTGACACTCACTGTGGTCTTGTATTGGCTGTGGAACTTTTGTGTCTGTTTTCTTTTTAAGACCAAAGGGGAATTGAGAGTATGATCACGGTGTCCCTACATGGTTCAAATCGCACTTGGCAGTGTTGGTATTGTTTTCTTGACAAAACGGTTTAATTGAAAGTAGCATCCTTATAGCTCCATGTAAATACATTCGATATCGTACAAAGATGTGTGAAATAATAATGCATCCCTAAAATAGGAGTATATAATACATGTACAACATAATCTAAAACCTCTGTAAACTGGATACAGTGTACTGTTACAAGCAGGATGCTGATTTCTAGTCTAAAAGGAATAGCGAGGCTGTATTGGCCTGTGGTTCTCCCCCATATAAATGTAATGTCCTGCAGATATTGAGGCTGTGAACTTACGAGCTGTACAACGAGGCCCTATCGAGAGCAGCTCGCTACTGCCTCCCCTCCAACAGATGAATATGAAATAAAAGATGGTATAAATATTTATGAAATGCATTATTCTTTGGCTGATATGAAGATGATTTCCCCCTGCCTATCCCCGTTTCCCACACTTTTCAAAAGATATGTGATAAAAAAAAGACATGCCCAATCCTTCCTCACTTTCGCCTAGCAGTCCAGAACAGTGTAGGAACAAGCCTCTCTCTCTCTCTCTCTCTCTCTCTCTCTCTCTCTCTCTCTCTCTCTCTCTCTCTCTCTCTCTCTCTCTCTCTCTCTCTCTCTCTCTCTCTCTCTCTCTCTCTCTCTCTCTCTCTCTCTCTCTCTCTCTCTCTCTCATACTCTAAAGCATGGACAGGAGTGATCTTGGAATAGGTACTGTACATGTGTTTGCATTTGTACGTAGGTAGGTAGTGTCATGAGGCTGTGTAGCTGTAGTCTCTGACCTGTCTCTATGGTGGTGTTCTGCAGATGCACCGTACCTGGTGAGTGGTACGAGAGCAAGATAGGGAAAGCCCATTAGCAGATTATATATACAGTGCAATGAAGGACTCCTCCAACCTCTCTCACACGATCTGCTTTACAAACCAAAGCCAACCCAATGTCTACTCATCTAGGCTTTTAAAACACTTTAGCAGGAGGGGTAGCCATCAGGTATGTGGGTTGAAAGAACGTATGCACCTGTATAATATCGCTTTTCAAATGCATTTCATTATATCGTATCACAATGATCTGATATCAAAAATGCCATCAACGTGTTCTCTCATTGCGAGGATGGGTGTCTCATTTTAAAACATGTTTGTCAGTACTGTCAGAATGCTTTTTAAATGTAGCTTATCAATGTAGCCTGTCAATGTAGCCTATCAATGTAGCCTGTCTGTCAGCAGAAATTGTAATATAACACAAACAATGTTGAAAGGGGGATGATGCTAGCTTACTTCGCTAGGTAGGCTTACATTGGTTGGAGAGAAAAGTACATTAGGTCTACTTACCACTATGTTTAGCCAACTCTACAAAGTTTCTACCGGTAGCTTGCAAAGTAACGTCATCCGTTAACAAGACATCGGTAAACGTGGCTTTCAGCTGCTTGACATGCAGAGCCCACAAAGGATGGGAGATTTACTGAAACCACTCGTACCTGTCAGGTATAGTTCACTTTTATTTTATATCACTCAAAGGCTACCCTCACATATCTGAAATGACATGATCAGTTGATGTTTACTGATCATGATAAGCATGCCGTTACTTGCTGTATAACTCGGATGATCCCCTTGCCTCCCAGCAGGCAAATTGAATGCTCTGCACCTTATTGTGATGTTTTAGTGACAACGACCGATATCGTTAGCCGCTGATTTCTGAAGAGCTAAGTATAACATATTGGATACTGATACTGTAGCCGTCGTAATATAAAGGCAATGGCGGCCCAATGTTTATTAACCATTAGATTGATAAAACACTGACCACAAATTCATACTACCATTAGGCCAGCGGTTTCCCATTACACCATATATGAGCCATTACACTGGGTGACTTTCAGCTTCTTAGAGGCTGTATTCACTATAGCCCAGAGTTTTGTGGGGTATAGTAGCTGGGACCCTAGGCTGATAGACTGGCCCAGCACTTATTGTAGAGGCCTGTGTTTCCTTGAAGAAAGGTCCTGTGTTCATTAGAGTTGGAGGTATAGCATGGACTCTGGGGACGGCAGACAGCCCTCCTGCATTGATCAGTCAATTTGCCTCTGTGTGACCCCCGAGCATCACCCTCCTCCGCTTCAGGGACCAGCTCACTCAGACTAACCCCCTCTCTCTCTCCACGTACATCCCCCTCTCCATCCCATCTCTCTATCCCTCCATCTGCTAACATTGTAACGTTCACATGGCTGCTCAGCAACTCCTCCTAGAGGCAGACCCTTAAACAAACATCTCCATATCTTTCTGTCTCTCTCTCATACGCTCTCTCTCTCTCTCGCGCGCGCTCTCTCTCTCGCGCTCTCTCTATTCCTGCAATACACTGTATGATGCCGGCCCACCTGCATACAATTGATGATAATGCCGTTGAAATAATTTATTACAACTTTACTAAGATGAATATGAGCTGTGTTTTCTCATCATGCCTGGATGATAAGGCCTGCTTCTCTGGAGATGACGACAGGCACAACTTTACTGTGTTTGTCTCTACTTCCTGAAATAGATACTTCCTCTCTCTAGAAGGATTCTATACCCGATTTATTAAACCACACTGTGTGACTCTAATATAAGGGAAGAAATTAGTGGAGGGCACTCATGGTGATTTTCACCTGTATTACCCTGGTGGTTGTGTTGTGTCCTACCCCAACAAGCGCACCATGAACCCTAATGTTACAAGTGGCATACTAAATGTTTTTATCTGTGTTGTTTTCGGTGTGTCCACTCTAAGAAGCATTTTCTTACAGCCTTGTCCTAGACCTATTGTGCCTTTCCCTTCTGTTCCATGGTCCAGCAGCCCACCCCCACCACAGGGCCCTCCCCCTGGGAGAGGGACTGATGGACAGGAGGGTCTCAGATGGTGGTGAGGACCCAGGGTCAGTATCAGTGCGGCTGGCGCCAATAGAGACAGACAGGCGCTGGGGCTGTCGGCTGTGGCTGGAGCAGGGCTGCTTTGGCCCGTCGCCACACACACAGCCCAGTACGATTGATCGACAGCCATCATCAGCGTCTGTCTCCACTATCGATTAGCCAGCAGGATTATATAGGCTCTCTTCTCTACCTGTATCTTCCTCTAATACTACCTCATTCTCCCTGTTCCAGGCCACAAGCTGCACTCTGGGTAACCCTGTAATCCACACTAATGCCACATCTGTCTAATACTGCAACACAAAATGTCACCTGTCAGCCAGGTCTGGACCACAGGCTGTTATGGGCTTAGGGAGCATGTGTTCGTGCACGTACAGGCACACGCTCTAACGTACACACACACACACACACACACACACACACACACACACACACACACACACACACACACACACACACACACACACACACACACACACACACACACACACACACTCTATGGCCATCAAGTGGCTGGTCAACTATCCCCTTCAGTGTGTGACGTGAACAGAATTGACTTCATACTGGTTGAGACTATGTGCAGAGAGGTCTGAGTGTGGTCTGAGTGTGTTAGCCAGGAAACAAATGAATTTGATTACAAATGTGGTGCAGAGAAATCATTAGCGCAGGAGTGTGGAACAATACAGATTAGGATGAAACAAGGCACATTAAAAAAACACCTTGAAACGAGAGTCTATCTAAAAACGTTAACGTGCAATAGCGAAGAACGTGTCAAAGTTTATAGACTGTAAGTAATTACCAAGGAGAGAAGAGAAGAAGAGATACATCAAATTACTGAGCGGGTCATTAAACAAAGAGCCATTCTGAAGTTTCTGATCTCAAGTTTACTGAAGGCAAAGTTTTGACTCAAATTCCCACACTAAAAGTCACCAGAGACACTCCGTCTTGATTACTTCTAAAATTGTCGTTCTCAAGTAACGTTATAGAAAATAATGGGGTTGTATGCTTCAGAGAGATGGGGATGTTGACTTGTCCTCAGATGTGTTGGAAAGTGGCATCATGAGTAGAGATTACTCTGTGCCTATCCACTTCTCTACTGCCATGCAGAGCCATGCAGAACAGCAAACCAATCTGTGTGAAGGAGGAAGAGGCCCAGTGAGGAATAGCTGAGCAGGTGTAATCTATAACAGTCCTGGGACTCAATGCTTTTAATCAGGGAGCAAATCGGGCCTCATCTCTGGGCAGAATATTAAGAATGTTCATAGAGGAGCTCCTCTGTGCTTATACTTTGGGTGACAGTGCTGATCGACCTTAAAGCCCCTCTCAAAATGAGCCAGAGGCCCCATCCCTTTAAATAACCCTGGGCAAATCTGAATCCTCATGGTGCTCTCTCCTTCCTGATTTTACCTGCATTTTTGGAATTGCAAATTGACTTTGTAGTTGCATCGTTCAGCGGTTCTGGTATCATTAATGATGGATCATATTTATTCCCTTCCTCGAAGAACACAGCATATCCAAATGCAGAGTTCACATTCAGAGTGTAATGTCTTAGTTGTGGGTCTCGTGGGGTCGGTATTAATATGTACTGTATATATGGGTATGGTGATGGGTAGGCCTAATATTCCCACCCAGGTATTTGTGTGGTGTGGTGAGGGATTAGGAGGTAGTGGGAGTGAATGTGTGGCGAGACGGGAGACTCCTGGACGGGGAGCGTCCTCTGCTTTCTCCTCCGGGCGGCATGTGGCTTTGTGCTCTGACTAATCTGCCAGATTGTTGTCTCTCCCATAAAGCCACAGATAAGACATAGCTGCTGGGATTGGATTGCCTAGCCCCGGTTCTTGACACCAGCTAAACCAAAAACTGCCGCTGTTACACCCTTACTACACCCCCACTACAACCCCCACCCTCAACCCGACCTCATCACACTCGCCCCCAAGATACTGTATTTAATTTACCAGCAGCAGGGAATGTGGGCTTTTTCTTCTACTTCTTCTTTCTCCATTTCTTTTTTCTTCATCTTCTCATCAGGATTATAAAAGGATCTTAAAAGTGTCTGTACATGCTACTCTTTCATATGCTTCTGGTTATTGCATTGCAAATTCAGGGCCCTCCGGAGCAATGTAAATCGTTCAGCAAATGTCTTTGAAAAAGTGTGTCTGGAGGAGGAAAGGGGAGGAGAGGTGGAGCGGGGGAGCGGGGGAAGAGATGGAGTAAAAAGAAAGGGCAGAAGGAAAATGACTTTTCTTTTTCTCTCCCTCTCTCTCTCTCTCTCAGATCATTAGAGAGTTTTAATTAAAGCTGCAGGATTAGTCCAGTTAGTGGCCTGAGTCACTCATCCTCGCTCTCTTCCTCTCTCTCTCTCTACAGGTTGTGTAAAAAGTAGGGGGGCGAGGATATGAAGGGTTTCCTGTGTGTGTGCCTGTGTGTATGTACGAGTGTGTGCGTGTGTGTGTGTGTGTGTGTGTGTGTGTGTGTGTGTGTGTGTGTACGCAAGTACATGCGGGTGTGAGTGCGTGTATGACTCAGGTGAGGATTCCTCGACGAGTGCTACATTAAAGCTTTTATTGAAGAGCAGTGAGATCAAAAGCCGTACACCCCCGTTGCCACTGATCTAAAGAAGCACGCTCCCTCTCCCTCTCCCCATCCACAGGGTCGAGCCCTTCACACGGGAGGAAGAGACCAGTGGCTCGTACTCACACACCCTTCACACCCAGGCAGTGTTAATTTTGTCACCTATGTAAGATTTCGTTTCTAGTCTTAGTCCCATTTTAGTAATTACATCCGTCTTAGTTATCAGTCGACTAAAATCTCTGGACAATTTTAGTCACAGTCATTTAAGTATTTTCTTTTGTTTTAATAAATAGTTCATACAAACGTCGAACTTAACTTCCATTCTGCACATAACTTCCACTCCCTTAAAGCCAATTTATGCTTGATCTGAAAATGTGGTCCGGAGGCTCCATACGGAGGGTGTGAGGCAATTGCGGAGCCTCCGGAGGCTTGCCGAGGCCAAATCGTGCTCTTGTTGTTGTCATCCCCAATACATGTTCATGTTATCATCATCAATCAACTGCATTACAGTTAACTACCTTGACTACCACCACCGATTTCTGTAGGCTAGCTAAGCATCGCCGTGCGCCTTCAAAATTGTTTTAACAATGTGGAGGACTCCGTATAGCTTCGCAATGACATGACTGGTTAACGGTAGGTGGGGGCAGTACATGCGGTATTAACACAAACTCACTTCCTTGACAACAAACATGAAGAACTTTGACGAAAGGCTATTAGAACAAGTTCACAAATTAACATCTTCATGATACCTCGTGTAGGGATTTGAAAGACACGCAAATGAGTTTGAAATCCTGGAGAGAGATCAGGAAGGTAACAGGGATAGATGCGGTAAAGAGGTTAATGAAATGCAGACCGTGGGGTACAGAAGGATGCTGGATTCAACAAATCTGAACTAACGAAGTGGATATTTGTCAAATCCGTCATGATTGATGTATTGTAACAAGCCCACAATGTGGTTACTAAAATCCGATGTGGATATATTCTGTCTGTTTGTGTGACTGGTAACTCCCATTCGTATAAGCTGGTAGCTTAGCTAGCCTACAGAAATCGGTGGTGGTAGTCAAGGTAGTTAACTGTAATGCAGTTGATTGATGATGATAACATGAACATGTATTGGGGATGACAACCATACAATCATTATACTCAGAATTTTAACCTCAACATAGTGTGAAATACACATTTAAACAATAGCTTAAATGTTGGCTCGGGCGGCAATGAGGAGTTCCGTGATGGAGGTGAAGGTGGGAAAACGGTGCAGCCTTTTTGCTTGCTATCTTGGCTGAGCTCCTATGTCAAGCACCGTAAACGTACTCCAACACAGAAGAGGAAAGGTCTTGTCTTTTCATTTAGCCAGTTGCTTGTAATTAGCTGGACGGCTATAGAGATTAGCCTTGAACCACTACGAGCGGTGTGGCAAAGACCAATTTATCGGCTGCGTATGACAGCTCCCCGAAGCACAAGAAGAATGAATGCTCTGACTTCTGTGGAGGCCGCAGTGCAGTCAACGCTGTATGGCCACTGCAGATGTCGGAATGCCCTTACAGAGCCTTTTAGTCACAGCCATTTTAGTCACATAATAGTTCATTCATTATTTCACCCCCCCCCCCCCAAAAAATCACTTTTATGCTACCTCTAACTTCCATCATGTGCACCTTCAGATAGCCTTGTCCGACTAGGCCTACTATTCCCTCGCATACCTTGGGCTGGCAGCATTGACATTGTGGCAGATTGTAACCAATGCGATAAATAACGATACGCTATAAAGCCTTGGCTACGGGTTAAACAATTTACAGCTCTAATTTTTCATTAACCGGGTAAATAACAGTGGTTTCCTTGGAACCAGGAGAATTTGAGTTTTCCCAGAAATGCCTGAAGTTTTACTGTCCTCCTAATATTCAACAAATAGCATTAGGTTTTCCCATTGGGAAAAAATCAACCCCAACTCGAATTTGCGGACCGCAACACAGATGAATGTAAAACAGCGCACATGGGAAAATAGAGCTTCTGATGAAAAAAAAGCAAAAATACCCTACATGAAAGTAAGGGAGAAAGTAAACATTATTGTTTCTAGTTTAGGTTAGTTACAAGTGAAGAGTCCTGGCTCCGCATCAGTTCAAAAGATTGACGAGTGACTGAAGAGTCCGTCTGGGAGCTGTGTAGGAGAGCCACACAGACCAGCTCAATCAGATCGTTCAACTGGAAGACGTCAATTCTGCCAAAGAGAGGATTGCATGAATTATTATATTCTAGACAAAACAGATAAAAAGGAGCTTCATGTCAAATTAAATGTCCATTAATCTCACGTGGAATTCTCGTATCCTCACTTTTTTTTTTTTGACTCAAATGAAAAGTAATCTGTCATAGTTCTGTATTTTTCAAGGGCATCTCGCCTCATTAATGTCCTCGTTTTAGTCAGGATTTTTTTGGGGGAGGGGCAAGTATTTTCTATCATAGTTATTGTTGACGAAATGAACACAGGTCATGTCGGTGTTGCCTGGGGTACAACCAGGAGGTGAGAAAAGGAGGACCACTAGAGTGATCTTTTGTTTGGACTCGTCAAATCAAGTTATCATTACCAGTTTGTTCGTTGCATCCTGTATGTACAGGCAGTTGATGTCAGCTGTCCTGGTTGACTATCCTTAGTCCTAGTAAGGGGGAAGAGTTGGAAAAGCGGTAATCTCTAGTTATGCTGTTTAGCATTTAGGCCCTAGTCTTAGCTGCAGTAGGAACCCTATTGAGGGGATGAGCTTCCTTTTTACATATTTTTGTATCCTGAATCTTGCTGCTGTGGACAACTGTTTTTCAAGCCTCGTCATGTTTGCTGAAATCCTGCATCTACAATAAATCAAGTACTATTTTTCTACAACCGTGGGTCCTCCTCATTCCCACCTATCACCTCCCTCCACTCTGGGTCTGCTATTCTACACATGGTGGTCACCAAACAGATAACTTTCAAAATCAGGAAAAAACTTCACTTGGCACCTCATTCCGGAGTACATCCCCGATGGCATCTTATAATTCTATTTAATTAAAAGCTTGTCCTGCTGTTTATATTCCAGCATCCAAAAGCAGGCTTCTAATAAGAGTGCAATAGAATCACAAGGTGTGGCAGACAGACAGGCAAACCCAATTGAAGTTTGCGGGCTATTGAGAAACTGTGCTTTTTTCTGTCTCTCTGTCTGTGTGTGGAGGCTGCCTAGAGGCAGCAGGAGTGTGGGTCTGACAGGACAGTGTGGCAGCGTTTGACGTGGCTGACAGGGCTGTCATAGCCCCATCACTGCCATGATGCCCGTCTCTCTGCTCACAGTCCTGACCTCTGTGGATGGTCCCGGGGCCCCATCGGTCACGCCGTCCCTGTCTTTCCATAGACGCTCCTGACAGGAGACATGAGCTCTCAGCCGCTTGCACAGGCACCTGGGACACACCAGGGACCCACCAGGTAGGGCCCGGGCTCTCTCCTCTCTCCCCCTCCACTGTCTCCGGGCTAGCAGCGCGGTAGAGAGGGAGGCGGGAGGAATAGAAAAGAGGGAAAAACAACATGACATTTAAAACACCACATCCCCGGTTTGAACAGAAGATAGGCAGATGGACCCTCTGGATGTTCCTGTTGCTGCCTCGTCTGGAGAGGGGATGTTGTGGAATGTATGATAAAAGTTTGGACAGGATGTGAACTACGTACATTTATGATACAGATGACGGAGCATACGCCTGCTGTGAGAGTGATTGGATTAGTTGTGTGTGTGTGTGTTGTATTTATCTGCATGAGTGTTTTTAAATCGCACATTTGCATCGAGGAGACAGATTTGAGAGTATTTAGTCTGCTTACGTGTCCACTCCCTGCAGAGTAGGGTGACTGTACTATGTATCTATGTCACTGGGATGAAAGCAGAGAGCAAGTGCTCTACATACCTTCAAAATCTCTACGGGATCGGTGCCCCCCCCTTCCTGCCCCGCAGGACGGTTGAGCTAATGTAGGCTAATGTGATTAGCATGAGGTTGTAATTAACCCAAAAAAATCCCAGAACATAGACATAGCTGATATGGGCTGAAAGGTTAAATTATTGTTAATCTAACTGCACTGTCCAATTTACAGTAGCTATTACAGTGAAATAATACCATGCTATTGTTTGAGGAGAGTGCACAGTTATGAACTTGAAAATTTATTAATAAACCAACTAGGCACGTTTGGGCAGTCATGATACAACATTTTGAACAGATATGCAATGGTTCATTGGATCAGTCTAAAACTTTGCACATATACTGCTGCCATCTAGTGGCAAAATCTAAATTGCGCCTGGGCTGGAATAATACATTATGGCCTTTCTCTTGCATTTCAAATATGATGTTTTTTTGGTTTTTTACCAGATATAATGTGTTATATTCTCCTACATTAATTTCACATTTCCACAAACTTCAAAGTGTTGCTTTTCAAATGGTATGCAAATCCTTGCTTCAGGTCCTGAGCTACAGGAAGTTAGATTTGGGTATGTCATTTTAGGCAAAAATAGAAAAAAAAGGTCAGATCCTTAAGAGGTTTTAAACATGCTTTGAAACACTTAAAATTAAAAATGATCTCCACAAATACTAGTCACGCCTGTCAAGGGTGCTTCTATTGATCCGGGACAGAGAGATTCAACTAACACCAACTAATACTGACAAGCATATACAGTGTGCATTACAGAACAGACATTAAGTGGAGAAGGCTGCATTGTAGAAGACAAGTGTAATGAAGTCGACAGGATCATTAGCGAGCAATAACTGCCTTCCACTCATGTGATGGGAATCAGGTAAGTCAAAGGCCTGCAGGCCCTGGTTTGGTTACAGCCAAACACACTACAGGAAAAGCATCGGCAGGACAGAACATTCCAGAGCAGATGACATGAGTGAATTATTCAGATTGTTATGGAACCTCAATCTCTTTCTCTATAAATCACCTATCTGTCGGTCTGTCTCTGTCTGTCTGGTCCAGACCAAATCAGATGGAGAGATCAGAGGAGACACTGAATGACACCTGTTCGACCCGCTAGTAGAATCAATAGTAACATCACAGTAACATAGCACTGGCTTTATCTGGGCTACAGTGTGTGTAAGGTAGTTAGGTGGCAGTGAGGGGGTTAAGAGTCTGCCTTACACACACACAATGGCCAGGAGCTGTGTGTTTCTCTTTAAAATGGGCGACGCGCCATATGTGGGGTCATTAGTCTCTCCACTGTCCTTCACTTATAAAGGACAACGTGTCAATGAGCAAATTAGTGTTTTTCCTGCTTTGTAAAAGGACCTTGACTTTTATGAAGTCTTTACTTTGTTTATAATATATATATATAGGGAGCGCAGACATATCATAAATTACAACGCTATAAAAAAAATGAATCTAGTGCTAAATGGGTATTTCGTTTTTGTATTGCATAGCAAACAAATGACACCCATTAACAGTACTTGCTATTGAAGCATGCACAGTATAGAATCAAAAAGACCTTTCTAGCTGTTACTCAGATGTGCACATTTAACACAGTAAAACATGTTAAACACCCATTAGGTTGAGGCCAGCCATCAGATTGAAACCCTCCAGAGTACAGTGGCTACAGTAAATTGCCAATTTGGGCTTTCTATATTTTGTTGTTGTTTTTCTGTAATGGTGCAGGAGTCATTGTTTTGCTCTTGGTCCCAGCGTCTGATACTGTCAGAGCCTAGGATCCTGCCGCAGACTGCCTGGGGCCCAGGCCCTACAAGCCCAAGGAGTGTCACAACGTATGGATTGGCCCATTTATCATGTAATCTGGAGAGCGAATGGACGGGGCGCTATCAGCAATCTGGTATTGATCCCGGCAGGGGCCCTGCTATTGTTCATCTGTGGAGCCGGAGTGGCACACAGCATTAAAGAAAGAAACTAAACAATGCATAGCAATCAGAGTCACATCTTTCTAAGAGGAGAAAAGGAAGAGCGGTGAGGAAACAAGAAAAAATGATAAAAAAGTTGAGACAGCAGGAGAAACTTTTTATTATATTTACTTTGGGAAGGTCTACAGAAAACACATCTTTGTTCACCTGTTCATAGCCGTCCACTGTTCATAGCCGTCCACTGATCATAGCCGTCCACTGATCATGTAAGTCGCTCTGGATAAGAGCGTCTGCTAAATGACTTAAATGTAAATGTAAATAGCCGTCCACTGATCATAGCCGTCCACTGTTCATAGCCGACCACTGTTCATAGCCGTCCACTGTTCATAGCCGTCCACTGTTCATAGCCGTCCACTGTTCATAGCCGACTCAGACACTAAGAATCAGCATCAATAATTGATATCAATGCTGGATGTGACATACACTATATATACAAAAGTATATGGATACCCCTTCAAATTAGCGGATTTTTACAATTATTATTTACATTTTATTTAACCTTTATTTAACTAGGCAAATCGGTAAAGAACAAATTCTTCTTTACAGTGACTGGGTTTGGCTATTTCAGCCACAGGTGTATAAAATCGAGCAACCAGCCATGCAATCTCCACAGACACATTTTGGCAGTAGAATGGCCTTACTGAAGAGCTCAGTGACTTTTAACGTGGCACCGTCATAGGATGCCACCTTTCCAACAAGTCAGTTCCTCAAATTTCAACCAAACGGTAAGTGCTGTTATTGTGAAGTGGAAACCTCTAGGAGCAACAACGGCTCAGCCTCAAAGTGGTAGGCCACACAAGATCACAGAACGGGACGGCCGAGTGCAGAAGCGCGTAGTGCGTAAAAATCATCTGTCCTTGGTTGCAACAATCACTGCTGAGTTCCAAACTGCCTCTGGAAGCAACGTCAGCACAATAACTGTTCGTCGGGAACTTCATGAAATGAGTTTCCATGACTGAATAGCCACACACAAGCCTAAGATCACCATGCGCAATGCCAAGAGTTGGCTAGAGTGGTGTAAAGCTCACCACCATTGGACTCTGGAGCAGTGGAAACGCATTCTCTGGAGTGATGAATCACACTTTTGGCCGATGCCAGGAGAACGCTACCTGCCCCAATGCATAGTGCCAACTGTAAAATTAGGTGGAGGAGGAATAATGGTCTGGGGCTGTTTTTCATGGTTCAGGCCAGGCCCCTTAGTTCCAGTGAAGGGAAATATTAATGCTACAGCATACAATGACATTCTAAACAATTCTGTGCTTCCAACTTTGTGGCAACAGTTTGGGGAAGGCCCTTCCTGTTTCAGCATCACAATGCCCCTGTGCACAAAGGAGGTCCATACAGAAATGGTTTGTCAAGATCGGTGTGGAAGAACTTGACTGGCCTGCACAGAGCTCTGATCTCAACCCCATCGAACGCCTTTGGGATGAATTTGAATGCAGACTGCGAGCCAGGCCTAATCGCCAAACATCAGTGCCCGACCTCACTAAGTCCCCAGCACTGTTCCAACGTCTAGTGGAAAACCTTCCCAGAAGAGTGGAGTCTGTTATAGCAGCAAAGGGGGAACCAACTCCATATTAACCTCTACCGGATAGGTGTCCCTAAACCGAGACAGTTGTTGCTCAATATGCGATAATGTGAATAGAATGACGGTGTAAACAACAGCCAACCTTCCGGGACATAGTCATATCTTATATGAGCAGAAAGCTTAAATTCTTGTTAGTCTAACTGCAGTGTCCAATTTACAGTAGTTATTACAGCAAAAAAAATCCATGCTATTGTTTGAGGATAGTGCACAACAACAAATCACTTTTATCACGGTAACTGGTTTGATACATTCACCTCTGAAGGTAAATCATGTACTTACATTCAGTAATCTTGCTCTGATTTGTCAACCTGAGGGTCCCAGAAATATAATCTAGTGTAGTTTTGTTTGAAAAAATATATATTTTTTATATTCAAATGTAGGAACTGGGTTCTACAGTTTGACACCACTGCTGTCTCTGACTCCACACCCATCCCGCCCGGCCATCTAGATGTGTGACGGTTAGTGTCTTTTCTGTACGGAAGCTAATGATCCATCATGTATGACCTTCCTGGGAGTGTGTAAACTTAAATGTTTTATTACCATAGCATTTTTGTATGTTCTCTATAGTACGTACTTGAAAATGTATAAATTGACCAATTCGGCACATTTGTGCAAACTCCTGGCAGACAAAATATTGTGTAATTCTTCACTGGATCAGTCTGCAACTTTGCACACACACACACACTTCTGTCATCTTGTGGACAAGATTTAAATTACACATAGAATCCTCTCAATGTATGGCCTTTCTCTTGCATTTCAAAGATGATGGAACAAAATAAATAATAGTATTGTCTTTTACCAGATCTAATGTGTTATATTCTCTTACATTAATTTCACATTTCCACAAACTTCAAAGTGTTTCCTTTCAAATGGTATTAAGAATATGCATATCCCTGCTTCAGGTCCTAAGTTACAGGCAGTTAGATATGGGTATGTCATTTTAGGAGAAAATTGAAAAAAATGGTCTGTTCTTACTCAGCACTGTCAACACCTTTTAGAAAAAATGTATACCATAAAATGAGAATTCTTCATACTTCCACTCGCGCTATAACCACCACTGCAGCTGTAATGAACGAGTAGGAAAGTGTATTGATAGGCGTGCATTGTTATTATTAGCGGCTTGTGTCTTTTTCACAGGTTTTTTTATGGCTTTGGTACTATTTTCACAAGTATGCAGTACATTTTCACAACTCCTAGTACAAAACTCCAAACTGGTCACGCTTGTAACGTAGCCAGTTTTTCATTCAAAACCTGTCCTTGTGCATTCATTTGGATTGTAAAACATCTTTCACCACACAACCATTGATTTAAAATATAAGCTTATTGTGAAATATAATGAAAACATTGGTTTAATCACCAAACACAACATAATGATATCTTTTCAATGTAGTTGTTTTAACTCCCAGCGAATCCAATAGCAAACAATGCAAGATACGTGTTTAAAATCACCCATAGAAGTGCTGAAAGTAATATGTTATAGTACTGTAAATTGCAGTAGATTACACAGTTTTCACATTTGGCAATACACTTACATTACCCAACAGAATTGACAGAAAATCTATAATTTAAATAATATCTATCCAATGTGTAATCACTTACATTTTTTATTTTTCAGATATAATTTCAACATAGGTGTACTGTCTGAAATTAAATTAAACAAATTAAATCAATGAAAATAAAACAACGTTTAGCCTGCATTCATTTGCATCGAGCCTGTCTTGGGCATTTGGCCGTAAATTCTCAAACATCACAGTGAATGTCCTCATTGTTCATGCACAGCGGGAAAAACCTTTGGGATGGCGAATCCAAGCTTGACATTGGTCTGCATTGACATTGTCGCATGCCTCATCCATGGCCAGAAGGAGGGTGGCACACTCATTGGGATGGCGATCGTACACCTTCCACCTCCATGCTGAAAAAAAAATCCTCTAAAGGGTTGAGGAAAGGAGAGTATGGGGGCAGGTATAGGGTCACGAATTGGGGATGGGCACGAAAACCATGACATATCACTATATCAAGTTTATTTTATATAGCCCTTCGTACATCAGCTAATATCTCGAAGTGCTGTACAGAAACCCAGCCTAAAACCCCAAACAGCAAGCAATGCAGGTGTAGAAGCACGGTGGCTAGGAAAAACTCCCTAGAAAGGCCAAAACCTAGGAAGAAACCTAGAGAGGAACCAGGCTATGAGGGGTGGCCAGTCCTCTTCTGGCTGTGCCGGGTGGAGATTATAACAGAACATGGCCAAGATGTTCAAAATGTTCATAAATGACAAGCATGGTCAAATAATAATCAGGAATAAATGTCAGTTGGCTTTTCATAGCCGATAATTAAGAGTTGAAAACAGCAGGTCTGGGACAGGTAGGGGTTCCATAACCGCAGGCAGAACAGTTGAAACTGGGACAGCAGCAAGGCCAGGAGGACTGGGGACAGCAAGGAGTCATCATGCCCGGTAGTCCTGACGTATGGTCCTAGGTGACACCTGACATTGGTGACACCTTCACTTTGACAGGCCTGCTCAATTTCATTGAGAAACACAATGAGGTGTGCCGCGTCGTAGGATCCAAGTAATGGCCTATGTCCTATTACACCATCTTCAGAGATAGCTATGCACACGGAGATGTCTAGGCACTTGTAAGGCCACCCGTTGTCCAATGAGGTTCCGCCCACTGCGCCGAGTATTGACCAGGTTAAAGCCCGCTTCATCAACAAAGAGATACTTGTGATGGTTCACAGCAGCTTCAAGTAATATTGCTCTGATTTGTCAACCTGAGGGTCCCAGAAATAAAATGTGGTGTATTGTTTGAATTTTTTTATTTTATATATTCAAATGTATTTCACCTTTATTTAACCAGGTAGGCTAGTTCTCATTTACAACTGCGACCTGGTCAAGATAAAGCACAGCAGTTCGACACATACAACAGCACAGACTTACACATGGAATAAACAAACATGGTCAATAAAACAGTAGAGAAAAGAAAAATCTATATACAGTGAGTGCAAATGAGGTAAGATAGGGGAGGTACGGCAATAAATAGGCCACGAGGGCGAAGTAATTACAATATAGCAATCAATTAGACACTGAAATGGTAGATGTGCAGAAGATTATTGTGCAAGTAGAGATACTGGGGTGCAAAGGAGCAAGATAAATAAATAAATACAGTATGAGGTAGTTGGATGGGCTGTTTACAGATGGGCTATGTACAGGTGCAGTGATCTGTGAGCTGCTCTGACAGCTGGTGCTTAAAGCTGTAGGAACTGGGTTCTACAGTTTGACACCACTGCTGTCTCTGACTCCACACCCACCCCGCCCGGCCATCTAAATGTGTGAAGGTCAGTGTCTTTTCTGTAGGGAAGCTAATGATCCATCATGTATGACCTTCCTGGGAGTGTGTAAACTTAAATGTTTTATTACCATAGCATTTTTGTATGTTCTCTATAGTACGTACTTGAAAATGTATAAATTGACCAATTCGGCACATTTGTACAAACTCCGGGCAGACAAAATATTGTGTAGAGATCTAATTCTTCACTGGATCAGTCTGAAACTTTGCACACACACAGCTGCCATCTTGTGGACAAGATCTAAATTACACATAGAATCCTATATCAATGTATGGCCTTTCTCTTGCATTTCAAAGATGATGGAACGAAATAAAAAATAGAAAACTCATGTTTGTTTTTTTTTGTAATATATTTTACAAGATCGAATGTGTTATATTCTCTTACATGAATTTCACATTTCCACAAACTTCAAAAGTATTTCCTTTCACCATCACCATTAGTTATTTTTACACTATACTTCCAGTATGATATTGTGAAGCAGCATGTGCATCAAATAGTAACAGTAATACAGTATATAGTGCTGTACCTGAACATACACGGCCCGCAGTTGTTTCACCAGGTTGGTGTTTCTCTCAAAAGGCAACAGGCACAGTGGTTTGCGAAAGTATTCAACCCCCTTCGCATTTTTCTTATTTTGTTGCCTTACAATCTGGAAATAAAATAGATTTTCGGGGAGTTTGTATCATTTGATTTACACAACATGCTTTGAAGATGCAACACGCTTTGAAGATGCAAAATATGTTTTATTGTGAAACAAACAAGAAATAACACAAAAAACTGAAAACCTGAGCGTGCATAACTATTCACCCCCCCAAAGTAAATACTTTGTAGAGCCACCTTTTGCAAGAATTACAGCTGCAAGTATCTTGAGGTATGTCTCTATAAGCATGGCACATCTCGCCACTGGAAATTTTGCCCATTCTTCAAGGCAAAACTGCTTCAGCTCCTTCAAGTTGAATGGGTTCCGCTGGTGTACAGCAATCTTTAAGTCATACCACAAATTCTCAATTGGATTGAGGTCTGTGCTTTGACTAGTTCATTTCAAGACATTTAAATTGTGTTGCTTTAGCAGTATGCTTAGAGTCATTGTCCTGATGGAAGGTGAACCTCCGTCCCAATCTCAAATCTCTGGAAAACTGAAACAGGTTTCCCTCAAGAATCTCCCTGTATTTAGTGCCATCCATCATTCCTTCAATTCTGACCAGTTTCCCAGTCCCTGCAGATGAAAAACATCCCCACAGCATGATGCTGCCACCATCATGCTTCACTGTGGGGATGATGATCTTGTGGTGATGAGAGATGTTGGGTTTGCGCCAGACATTACGTTTTCCTTAATAGTTAAAAAGCTCAATTTTAGTCTCATCTGACCAGAATATCTTCTTCCATATGTTGGGGATTCTCCCACATGCCTTTTGGCGAACACCAAATGTGTTTGCTTATTTTTTTCTTTAAGCAATGGCATTTCTCTGGCTACTCTACCGTAAAGCCCATCTCTGTGGACTGTACAGCTAAAAGTGGTCCTATGGACAGATACTCCAATCTCCACTGTGGAGCTTTGCAGCTCCTTTAGGGTTATCTTTGGTCTCTTTGTTGCCTCTCTGATTAATGCCCTCCTAGCCTGGGCCGTGAGTTTTGGAGGACAGCCCTCTCTTGGCAGGTTTGTTGTGGTGCCATATTCTTTACATTTTTTTATAATGGATTTAATTGGTTCTCCGTGGGAAGTTTTGGATATTATTTTCTAACCAACCCTGATCTGTACTTCTCCACAACTTTGTCCCTGACCTGTTTGGAAAGCTCCTTGGTCTTCATGGTGCCACTTGCTTGGTGGTGCCCCTTGCTTAGTGGTGTTGCAGACTCTGGGACACTTTAAGAACAGGTGTATATATACTGAGACCATGTGACACTTAAATAAAGTCCACCTGTGTGCAATCTAACTAATTATGTGACTTCTGAAGGTAATTGATTGCACCAGATCTTATTTAGGGGCTTCATAGCAAAGGAGGTGAATACATATGCACGCACCACTTTTCCGTTTTATATTTTAGAGAATTTTTTGAAACAAATTATTGTTTTCATTTCACTTCACCAATTTGGACTATTTTGTATATGTCCATTACATGAAATCCAAATAAAAAAAACATTTAAAATTACAGGTTGTAATGCAACAAAATAGGAAAAACGCCAAGGGGGATGAATACTTTTGCAAGGCACTTTATAGTGTATATTGTAGCTCTGTTGGTGATCGGCTGGGGGTCTGTGGATTGTGAATAGGGCATGTGATATTGGTTGAGTTGTGTTTCATAGATGTGTTTCATAGATACCTGGTGCCTCTTCAAAAGGCAGGTGATTGTTGGTAGGCTGATGGAAGCCACCTTGGCAAAGGTGTCATCGTTCTCCTCAATGGCCTGCTTTATTTCGGACAGCTGTATGTCATCCTGGCCCTCCCCATTTCCACCACTGCCCACTCCTGTTGGTCGGCCAGCACACGGCCACGGCCACCACTATGGGGTCTTCTGTCCATTCTGAGGGTAGAACAGATATACTGATATAATAGATCATACTGTAAGAATACTGTAATATGTTTTGTGAATTTACATGCATTACAATATGTAATTTACTGTAAATGTAATGGTAAAGCGTAATACATATCCTGCAGACTTGCCGGTTTTCTTGGCGAAATGTTCTCATGATCGAATTAACAGTTGATATTTTTAGATTGGGGAAACTAATCTGGCAGCTTCTGCCATGGTAAAACATGTTTACCACATGGTCAACGACAATGGCCCGGACTTCATTAGACACAACAGTTCTCTGCTGTCTGCCTCTCTCTCTCTGATGTCCACCTCTTTGACGGGGCCCATGCCCAGCTCTTTGACCTCGTTGAAGGGGCCCATGCCCACCCCTTTGACCTCGTTGAAGGGGCCCATGCCCACCTCTTTGACGGGGCCCATACCCAGCTGTCTGACAGGCCCCTTGTCCACAAGCTCTTTGATTTCTTCCTCTCCCTTGCTGTCTATCCTGCTCCATGTTGAAAGATGTGTTCACATACACCCTTTTATATGGTGACCAATTGTTGTTACCACTATGTGAAATTAATTAGCAATAACGAGAAGTCATTATGTATGGTTATGTTTATACTTTACAAACACACATTTTTTTTCTGTGGTTCTCAAAATCCATATATAGTAGAGACACCAGTTTATAATCTATAGGTTTACCAAACGGTTAAGTGATTAACCATTAAGCGCAAATTTTTTCAATGTAACCTTTATTTAACTAGGTAAGTCAATTAAGAACAAATTCTGACGGCCTACCCCGGCCAGACCCGGACGACGCTGGGCCAAATTGTGCGCCTCCCTATGGGACTTCCAATCACGGCTGGATGTGATACAGCCTGGATTCGTACCGGGACTATAGTGACGCCTCTTGCACTGAGATGCAGTGCCTTAGACCACTGTGCCAATCGGGAGCCAAATGGTTATGGTCAAATGTATTTAAACAAATGAGAAGAAAATCACATGAAATGTATTGTGAGAATTGCATTGTGAAAGGCAATGAAAGGTATTTCTAGATGAAACAGTGATTATATTCGGTGAAAAAGTTACTGTGTGATTGTGTGTTAGTCAATTGAAAATGTGCTTAAAGTTATGAAAAAACTGCCTTTTTGATAATATGTTTTGAGTTTTGTACTAAGAGTGTACTTTTGTACAACATTTTTCCACATACTTGTGAAAATAGTACCAAAGCGATAAAAAACAGACTAATATCGAGGAATATTCAACTCTTTCTGTTCATAGGAGTAACACCATGAATTTGTGCATGAGGCAGAAATAATGCGGTGCGACTCAAGTTTCGCCATCAGCTGGAAGACGGTGTCCCTTTTTGGTGTCAGTGGAGGAAAGACCCTCAGTCTGCTGCTCCCTCTCTCCGCTGAGGCTGACCTTCAGATGCAGGCACCATCGGCCCAGTAAAGTTCAAATAAAATGATAATTATTTCATTGTATGCTCACTCAGCTGTACCTCACAAGTAATGCAGCAACAACTTGTCTATTACCGGTGTGATCATGTAGCCTACCTCAAAAAAAATGTGTGGTCATTTTTAAATGGTCTGAAAAACAAAGCATTGGCAGGGCAATTCAAGCAAAGCCAATATGCGGCGATACTGTATCGGGCCTATAGCCTACTGCAAAAACTTCATTGCTACAATACTGTTTTTATTAGCTTAATGCTGCATAGGATTATGTCATGTAAAAAAAAAACATCTGAGTGGTAGATCTCGGCTCAGAAAGTGATCTCGACTCAGAAAAGGTAGGTGACCACTGCTTCAGATATTACAGATGTATAAGCTGGTCAGACTAATGACCAGGATGACCGTCCAATTCACCTCCATATTCACCAACACAACATTAAAAACTATAATAAATCAGTAATCCAAATACGGGAGTGGTAACGGGGAAAACACTATTACAGTCTTGTACCATCTGATCCTATTTGGATGTCTCTAAGATCTGGGATGTTTTCCAGCTTTGTGTTTCCGGGCAGGCTTCAAGCAGGTAACTACTTTTTCTGTGGCTCATTGTCTGTCTGCCGCATTAAACCTGTGCCAGATGCTAAACCAGGCCCATAGGACCTCTTTCATCATCTGTCGCTCATATCCTCTCCCCACTTCTCTCTTCTCTCACTGATAACCACATACAATATCAGCAATGTATATTTGCATTGTGACCTCTACTGCCGTTTTGACAGTACAGGATTCACACACTGCGGACAATAGGTCTGTACTCTGCTGTCTCACAATCATTCGCAAAGAGGTCCCATAGAGACACAGCACAACAAAACACTTCAGCTAGACAGGCATTCACAGTACAATCTCTGTGGTATTTTATAGTGTGGTCAACCAGGATTCACGCCACGGTCACTTGTCTACACTGCTCTCACTCAGCGACAGTGAGCCCTCTCTGGATTTTCCCCTGGCGTTGAGTTGGTCGTGAGACTGAGGTAGTTGTCACACTAACTGAAGGCCAGTGATGAAAGAGAGGCATTTTGTCTCTCTTCTCTCATAAAACAGTGTGATTGCCCATAGCATCACCATCTGCTAGCTACTGGGAGGTGAAACAGTAAACACTCTGGTGAGTTGAGTGAGTGCTGTGTGTGTGTGTGTTTGTGTGTGCGTGCACGTGTGAGATTACGAGTAAATTATACAAAATGGTTCTATGCATGCATGTCGTGTGGGATGAGGCTCATAGCTCTACCAGGGCACTTTCCTGTGCCAGCCTCCTCTCCTCTTTCTGCCTGTCTGCCTGTCTGTCCCCCACCACATGTAATCGGCTCAGTGTTATCTCCCTGCCTGACTTGGACAGGCCTCTCAGAGTGACAGCAGAGTGAGCCTGACCCCTGGGGTGCCCGGAGGTGACAAGGGATCCAGGAAAGAGGCTGCCTGCTTGAGAGGCAGCAGCCAGTAGATAAAGCTCTCATGTGGAGTCAGTGTCATGTAATTCCCCTTTAATACAGTCAAGGTGGATTCTAGCAAGCCTAGATCCATCCAACCCTCATGAGACCCCCTGTCACTAACAAAAAGAGCTCAGAGCTGACACAGCCACCGAGTCACTAGCTAACACACCTACCTCCAGTGTGTGGGTGTGTGCGTGCGTGCCGTGCGTGCGTGTCATCATCCACAAGTTCAGCAGGAGCTACAATAACAAGCCTACAACCATACAGGCCTATATTTAGACAACCTCACTACCGAACAGAGCAAACAAAGGGATAAAAACAATAGTGCTTGCATCTCTCTGTATATGAGGGTTGTCTGATGTGCTGTGCGTTTGTGTTTGTTAAGGCGGAACAGTACAATGTGCCTATATGTTGCTCACAAGTACCTGGATATTACTGCAGCACATATATCATACATTAATAATCATTCCTGACAATCTTCCCGCATCAGACGAGTCCCCCTGGTCCAGAGATATTACATCTGGCCGCCTCATTTATCTTCCTGCACAGGGTCCCACAGTGGTCAGCACGCTGGCAGCCCAGCACGCCCCACACTGCCCGTTTCATTATGAACACATCATAAACGGCACTGACACACCATGGAGCTCAGGGGGGCCTGTTTGTTGGACTGGCTCCCACGGTCCCCACAGGCCCCTACTATCTCTGGCCCGGGTGTGCCTCGACGGCGGGGGCCCGAACCAGACATCAATCTGCCTCTTTTACTGCAGAGGGGAGACCGAGACCAGGGGAGGACTGGCTCCTCAGGAACATACATTAATGAACTGGATAGTTCTCAGTGTGTTCTCTCAGAGAGATAGTGGGATATGCACAGAGAAGTCTCAGATGGATTCCATCATGCTTCTCATGAACCGTTAGTCTTTCATTACAAGCTATGAAAACAAACAAAATGTGGGGCTACCCACTGGTTGAGTAGACGTTGTTTCAACGTCATTTCAATGAAATTACACTGAACCAACGTGGAATAGACATTTAATTGACAAATGTGTCCGGTGTGTATGTGAATCATGCAGAGATGTACTCAGGCCTCAAATGAGCTCTATAAACCAGTGAGGTTTACTACTCTGTTTAATAAAACATCAAGAAAACAAAAGGATTCTGAGGCTAACAGACTTTGATCACGCAGACAGAAAATGACTTTCAACTCGCTGTAGTCATTACAAAGTCAAGCGGACTGCTGTGGTCATTACAAAATCATGCTGACCACGGCGGTCATCTCACAGAATGTCCAGCCCGGTCTGCAGACAATGGAGGGGGGGGGGGGGGCATCGGAGTATCAGGGCCCATGCTGGGGAGCCATTTCTTCTCTCATCAGTCCCACTCGCAATCCAGAGGACTTGATTTAAATCCCACATCAGTTCCCATTGTCTGCTCCATCCGTATCACTTAACACAGCGTCCATTTCCCCATGCCTATCCCCACACCCCCACGCGTTGATGCCCCTCTCACACTGATGAGTCTCTTCTGCACCCTCCCAAAGCCTTAGGCTTTACATACATACATACACACACACACACACACAAAATCCACAATGCGGCGATCATATCGTGGGGAAAGTTTACTACTTTACCTCATGCAAAACAGCAAAACAACCAGCGTTTTCCCCTGCCGGGTCATTATTTTCATATCCTCTTATCATTTGCATATAGACAGTCTCCACAAATACCTTTAGTCACAATAGCGTGCTGTTCTCAATTTGCCACTATATTGGAATCCTAACAAACAGGGAGGGAGCAGTCGTGACTAGGTTTTTGACCTCCAAAACTTCAGTACTTGTGTCTCATGAATTCCTCAGATCACACAGGGGCCAGTCAAGGTGAATGAGAATTACCCAGAGCACCTTGCCAGAAACCTTGGGCTGACATGAATGCCCTATGCTGCCTCTGGAAGTGTGTGTGGGACTGTGCGTGTGTCCCTTAAAATGTAATAGTGTGTTTGAAAATCTGCTACACAAAGCACATTCTAAAACTATGGCTTGTCCATTTAAGCAAACACTTGACTGGGCACCTGCAGGTCAGGGGAGAAGGCTTTTAAAAATACACCACTGACTCACTCTCTCTCTCTCTAGGTGTCGGTGGTGGACAGAGGGGGATGGAAGCATCTGAAGGTTGACCTGGATTCCTCCCATTGGCTCTTGCTTATTTTCTATTTCTAGATATATTACCGGTAAGTGTTCAAAAATGATGAATGTGACATTGGGCAAAATAGGATGAACTTTTTAATCATACGGTAGTACTAAAACTTGGTCAGTATAAAATAAATTACACATCTTAGATTTGAAACAGCGTATTCACGGCCAGTTGTGGGATTGGTCCAGGGACACTGTCTCAAGCAATGTTCTTGTCCCATACAGACTGAGTTTCAGGACCAATAGACTCTGCCAGTGATGAGCAGTCAGGGTTGGCAGGGTTAGTCTTGTAAACTTGACCCTAGGCAACGGTAGCTAGGGTCTGGTTTCAATGATGGACTCTTTTGGCATAGAGGAACTATGTCACTGCCTACGATACTAACTTAACCGCTTGAACAAAATAGTAGCTAGCAAGATGGTGATCACAGAGGTTATTTTTAATGAGTGCATTTCACTAGTGGCTAGTTTGCATCAACTACCTTCACTAAAACCAAAAGAGGCACTTTTCGAGACTAAGACAGGAGCTGGGAGCTTCATTAAATGCTACCCGCAAAACACCAGTCTCAACGTCAACAATGAAGAAGCGACTCCGGGATGCTGATCTTCTAGGCAGAGTTCCTCTGTCCAGTATCTGTGTTCTTTTGCCCATCTTAATATTTTATTTTTATTGGCCAGTCTGAACTCTGCCTAGAAGGCCAGCATCCCGGAGTCACCTCTCACTGTTGACGTTGAGACTGGTGTTTTGCAGGTACCATTTAATGAAGCTGCCAGTTGAGGACTTGTGAGGCGTCTGTTTCTCAAACTAGACATTCTAATGTACTTGTCCTCTTGCTCAGTTGTGCACCGGGGCCTCCCACTTCTCTTTCTATTCTGGTTAGAGCCAGTTTGCGCTGTTCTGTGAAGGGAGTAGCACACAGCGTTGTATGACATCTTCAGTTTCTTGGCAATTTCTCACATGGAATAGCCTTCTTTTCTCAGAACAAGAATAGACTGACGAGTTTGAGATGAAAGGTCTTTGTTTCTGGCCATTTTGAGCCTGTAATCAAACCCACAAATGCGGATGCTCCAGATACTCAACTAGTCTAAAGAAGGCCAGTTTTATTGCTTCTTTAATTAGAACAACTGTTTTCAGCTGTGCTAACATAATTGCAAAAGGGTTTTCTAATGATCAATTAGCCTTTTAAAATTATCAACTTGGATTAGCTAACACAACGTGCCATTGGAACACAGGAGGTATGGTTGCTGATAATGAGCCTCTGTACGCCTATGTTGTCACGCCCTGACCATAGTTTGCTTTGTATGTTTCTATGTTTTGTTTGGTCAGGGTGTGATCTGAGTGGGCATTCTATGTTGAATGTCTAGTTTGTCTATTTCTATGTGTTGGCCTGATATGGTTCTCAATCAGAGGCAGGTGTTAGTCGTTGTCTCTGATTGGGAACCATATTTAGGTAGCCTGTTTTTGTATTGTGGGTTGTGGGTGATTGTTCCTGTTACTGTGCTCCTGTGTTTGTGTTGTCACTTTACGGGACTGTTTCATCTTCGTTCGTTTATTCGTTATTTTGTTTGTGAAAGTATTCTATTAAATATGAATACTCACCACGCTGCATCTTGGTCCGACGTTTCTTACTCCTCGTTAGAGGAGGACGACGACTTCCGTTACATATGTAGATATTCCATTAAAAATCAGCTGTTTCCAGCTACAATCGTCATTTACAACATTAACAATGTCTATGTTATTAGACAAAAAATATGCCTTTCTTTCAAAAACAAGGACATTTCTAAGTGACCCCAAAATTACGGTAGTGTATGAGTGTGTAATAATATTGTTTGCGCGCACTGCACATTGGAACAATTGTTAATCCATTGTGAAAGGCTATGAGGTTTGCTTGCGAATTATTCAGATGAAATGTGTCAATATATTGATATTTTAGTGTCACCTATCAGTTGTAACTGTGGATGCTACATCGGTCTACTGCTGAACTTTGATCAGTGTGTCATTTTGTAGAATAAAATTAAAATGTGTCTCCATCGGAGGCTATCGCTTGTATATCTCGTCTACATTGGTATTTACATTTGATGAAAATAGTTTGTACATTTCGGTTCAGAGTGTATGTCACTGGTTGGTGGAGCCATCTATGGTGAACTTGGGCTTCACAAACGTTTATTTGATTTATTTTTGTAAATCTGGCTTTGATAATAGCCAGCGCTTACCAAGCCACCGACCTCACATCACTGGACTATGCTACAGGTACTGTAATGGCAATGATTGACCAGTACATACTAGCATGTCCAACATGATTGGCAGAGGAGTGTCTCACAGAAGACAAGCTTTTTTCCCCACACATCTGAAGAGAGAGACACAGAGAGGGAGCTTAAGAGGTATATGTTGGAGTACAGAACACCAAAGACCTGAACGGTGTTTGTTATGCTTACCTTGTTTCTCTTGCATTGTCAACAACTTTGTTATTTGTATTTTCATGTTCCCCGTCCCCTTTTTATCTTCTAAAATCTGCCGTCGGATAACAATGCTGCGGTATCAAAGAGACACGGTTGCTTACAAACGGCTTCGAGTGTAGCGCGGGGTGGGTTCGTTTGGGAAACGTCGGCGTGTGGATGACAGCTGCACGTTCCGCCATGCTAATCATGTAGAATCGTACCTCACTCGTCATTCATTAGAACGGCAGACACACCTGGCCTTGAAAGGCAGCCATTACTGCAAATGCTCTCCATCGAATCTACAAAGCCTTTGTAGAAGTAAAAAAAATACTACAACACAACAAAGGAAAATCAGTCCACAAGATGGACACTGTACACGATACACTACAGATATATCAAATATTCAGTTACACAGAATATACCTAACAGTGCTTCGTGTTAATTGTCAGTTTACATGTGTCATGGGGCTAGTGGGATGACTTAGTCTTTTTCTTCACTAGCAACCACACTGTCACATTAAGGATAAACCGTCTTTTTGAAAGAGGAAGAGCATATATCAGTTCCATTCCCCTGCAAAACGGGCAAAAGGAAAGACAAAGCATTAAAGGTTTTGGGCACAATGCGGAGATACAAGCATGAGGGAGCTGAGAAGTAGCTATCACATTGGCAGATAAATTCTACACACAATTATTCATCCTGGGCCCATGACATGTAGATTAATGAGTTTGATAACCCAGGGCTTTCCAAATAACTAGATCCCATTCTGTTGTGCCACTCCCTCCAACGGCTCCTTGCACCCTCACACTAAAACCAGTGTGTTGGTATGCCGACAGAAAGAAACAAATCGATTGGAGTTTAGCAGCGGTCATCAGCAGCAGGGTGGTGTCAGGGTCGTTACGGCTCTGCGAATGGCTTCTCTCACAGACTCCCCATTGGTCTCTCTGTGTGTGTCTGTGTGTGTGTGGGGGGGGGGGGGGGGGCACTGTTGGGAGCAGGATGTGTGTGTGTTGGTGTGTTATCCCTGGACGGTGATAATGAATGAACGGAGATGTTTCACAGATGTTCTTCAGAGGGGATGCCGACCTACGGAAGAGACAGGTTTATCCAGGGGATAGCGGGTGGCTGGGGTCACAAATAGCTAAATAGAATATTACAACAACAAGACTGAACTATACATAGTCGTGGATGAATATAGTGGTTAGAAAACAATGGTTCATCGCAACAACAACAACAACTGCCACCAGAGTCAGTCATGGTGTGGTTACGGAATTTGAGATCAAGAATGAGTGTAAGCGTTAAAGGGGCAATCTGCAAATTCAACATCCACTTTTGGACTTGAATGAATTATGTGTACCCATGGATTCTTGAAGTATATAACTTCTAAATGCCTCATGAGCTTAGTTCAACTGTTGTACCCCATCAGAACCAAAATCAGAAGCTTGTTTGACTCCAACGTTTGTAAGAGTTGAAAGAGTGAGCCTCAAAACATGGTTAAAACGATCCTTTTTTTATTTATTTTTATTTCACCTTTATTTAACCAGGTAGGCTAGATGAGAACAAGTTCTCATTTACAACTGCGACCTGGCCAAGATAAAGCAAAGCAGTTCAACACATACAACAACACAGAGTTACACATGAAATAAACAAACATACAGTAGAAAAAGTCTATATACAGTGTGTGCAAATGAGGTAGGATAAGGGAGGTAAGGCAATAAATAGGCCAAGGTGGCGAAGTAATTACAATATAGCAATTAAACACTGGAATGGTAGATGTGCAGAAGATGAATGTGCAAGTAGAGATACTGGGGTGCAAAGGAGCAAGATAAATAAATAAATACAGTATGTGGACGAGGTAGTTGGATGGGCTATTTACAGATGGGCTATGTACAGGTGCAGTGATCTGTGAGCTGCTCTGACAACTGATGCTCAAAGCTAGTGAGGGAGACATGAGTCTCTAGCTTCAGTGATTTTTGCAGTTCGTTCCAGTCATTGGCAGCAGAGAACTGGAAGGAAAGGCAGCCAAAGGAGGAATTGGTTTTGGGGGTGACCAATGAGATATACCTGCTGGAGTGCGTACTACAGGTGGGTGCTGCTATGGTGACCAGTGAGCTGAGATAAGGCGGGGCTTTACCTAGCAGAGACTTGTAGATGACCTGGAGCCAGTGGGTTTTGCGACGAGTATGAAGCGAGGGCCAGGGGTTGCAACAATTTCGGCAGATCATTTTAGAAATAGAGGGTCCAGATTGTCTAGCCCGGCTGATTTGTAGGGGTCCAGATTTTGCAGCTCTTTCATAACATCAGCTATCTACCTTTTGATGTCATGGATGGTCAGTCCTTGCATCTAGAGCTCTGTCCGTTAATTTCAGAGTGGTTACATTTATCCTGCCCCATCCCTTTTTACCGAAACAGAGGGATGTGTTGTTATTGTTTCAACAGCAAATTGCCCATTTAAAGGAGATTGTGAGTGAAATAATCAGTCAGTATCTAGATACATTAATTCTGCAGAGTCAGGCCCTGACCCAGCCATGTTGTCCTCATGTGAGATGAGCTGTGATGAGAGAGCGATATCTGGCTCATCCATCTGTCAAGGCATGGGTCTCGATCCGCTCCTCTCGTATTAAAAATGTCTCTGTGATCGGCACCCCCCACTGTGGCACTGCCAACTCATTTACATAATTTCCCACTCTTTCAACAGTCTGTCTGTCTGCCCAAACCAAACCACGCTCCTGCACTTTGGGGCTGAAGCCTCAGAGTAAGCATTATTGTGTTATCCACTGGGGTCAGGTGAAAGGCTCGCTTTGACCTCATCTAGTCCTAGAGCCAGGAAACAAAGGTTGTGGGGCCAGAGATTTCTGTATCTGTCTAACTGGATCAGAAAGTAGGTAAGGTTTTGTGACTTTGTGAAGCCCATGCAAAACTATATTGTAGTGATGGATATACGCTTCGAGAAAAAAAAAAGGGTTCCAAAAGGGGTTCTTCGGCTGTCCCCATAGGATAACCATTTATGGTTCCAGGTAGACCCCTCTGTGAAAAGGGTTCTACATGGAACCCAAATGGGTTCTACCTGGAACCAAAAAGGGTTCTTCAAAGCGTTCTCCTATGGGGACACCCAAGAACCATTTTAGGTTCTAGATAGAAAAAAGGTCTATGAGTGTAGGACATAGAACAAATGATAGTGTAATTTAACATGTGCGATAGGCACACTAAAACCACATTCTTGTACTGTTCAGTTGGATTAGTTGTGATGGAAAAATAAAGCTTGAAGTTTTACTAATCCACATCCCATTTTCTCAGAGACAGAGCCACAGGGCAGCCCACCTCCCCAGACAGACAAGACAGTCCAGACCCCCGTCCCCCCAGACCAGACTGAGCTGCTGCTGTGGAGTGGTTTGTTCTCTCAGCATTGTTCTGTTCCGTTGCTCTGCTCTGTTCATTCATCACACAGGCCTGCAGATATTGAGAGGCCTCCCCGTCTCAGAGTCGGCTGTTGTCAATGATCCCCACCTTTGTTTGTAATTGTCTCTAAGCGATCTCTACCCCTCTCACTTCCTCTTTCTCTCTCTCTTTCTCCTCCTCTCTCTGTGTGTGCTCCACTGGTCTGTAGCGCTTCTCACCACTCTTGGGACAAAAGTCAATGGATCTAGGAGCTCGTGTCAACGAAACTCTCCAAGCTTCTGATAAATATTTACACTTCAGAGTGATGAGTCTGAAGCAGTATTTGTTTGACTTTTCAGACTTGTGATAGTTTTCTCATTCGAATGCAATCAATGTGGTGTATCAATTTGATAAGAAAATAAAATTGGTAACCAGAGTGCCCTTTGTGCTAATGCGGTAGAAACAGAAAACACAGAACACACACACACACACACACACACACACACACACACACACACACACACACACACACACACACACACACACACACACACACACACACACACACACACACACACACACACACACACACACACACATATTTCAACAGTAAAGTGCAGTCTCATTACCCTGAAAGGCAGACATCCTGAATAAAATGGAGTTCCATTAATATTTATGCCTGTAAAGTGACTTCATAATCAGACAGAGAGATGTCACATGGCGTAGTGTGGGTGGATGTGTGTCACCCACGCAAATGCGTATACGGAGGTAGAACAGATAAAAGCAGACACACACATATACACACTCGCCATGCCCAAATCCTTCAGTCTAATGTAAAGTGCAGGGCATGGGCCAGTGTCCCAATGTAATGCACCAATGGTCATTTTTTGGGGTTTTCCATTAAACTGTCGGTACAAATGATTTCCTCTTATAATCAGGACAGGAATACAACAAACTCTCTCCTCCCTACCAACATGGTACATGACTAGGCTATCTGCTGGCAACTAAGCAGTAGATTTCAAGCTGTTTCGCAAGTCTGCAATCTGTATCCCACTTATGAAAAGGCTGTGTTGACGTCCAAGATTACCAAAAAAATAATGGCAAAAGCTGGACACACACCACAGGCACACACTGACCCTGACATATTGATGGGGGTGGTAGAGGCACGTCCAGGTCCCATCTTGAGGCCCGTAGCAATCACAGGGAGAGAGCCAGGTCGAAGGCAGAGAGAATAAATAAAGCATGCTGATGTTTCAAAAATGCTCCTGCTGAGAAATACAACGCTTCGAAGTGTGCCTGTCCACAGGAAAAAAGTGAAATAAGGGGGAAGGCGCTTCAGCCGTGAAACAAAATGATTTGAGCACGTCCAGCTGGGCTGAAGTAGAGAGATGTCCAAGGAGAAGTGAATTCATCTGTGCGTGGCCTGCCTTCACCAGGACGCTCTGAGTCTGCATGGCATTCCAAAGAGAGAACACACATACTGTACTTTACTCTACACTGAGCTGACACTGGCCCTCCAACCACAGGGCAGCACCAAGACTCTGGCACAGAGTAGCATACTGTACATACAGTCAGAAGAATTGCCCTCCTTTTCTCCTTCCCTTAATCCCATCCAAGTCTCTGTATTCTGTCTGTAATTATTGTTGTACGGGCTCTGCCAAACAATGCCATTCCTGCAGTCTGGTCCTCGAGTCAATACAGAAAAACATGGAGTCCTCAGCACTCACCTTCGTGCAAACCTTTCAATATCAACAAAAAGCAGACAGACAGAGAGACGGACGGACGGACGGACGGACGGACGGACGGACGGACGGACGGACGGACGGACGGACGGACGGACGGACGGACGGACGGACGGACGGACAGACAGACAGACAGACAGACAGACAGACAGACAGACAGACAGACAGACAGACAGACAGACAGACAGACAGACAGACAGACAGACAGAGAGAGCGCGCAAGAGAGAGCGAGAGAGCCTGGAGTGTGTTCCAGTACGGATGTCACTTCCTATAACGTGGGCAGCATGGTACTAGGCTGGGCTGTGATTGTGCGGAGCAGAGACAGGTATCCCAGTTAAAACGGGACGACGCATTTTAAAAAGCAGGTGCCCTTCAGAAAAGATGTAGCCGCTAAACGTCTTGTGAAAAATCCTGTAAATATTCTATCGCCTGGCTGTCATACAAAAGCGAGAAATCATAACGAAGCATGAAGGAAATATAATTTCCTATTCATGTGACAACATTAGCCCCTTTCATAAGCAAACTGAAATATTTATCTATAAAATGTTCAATATCTTCACTGGTAATCTAAAAGAAAAGACAAAAAAATATATATAATAATAGCACAGAGATAAAACTGAATGTGGAGGTAAAGTCTGGTTGGTTGGTTTTTATTGCTTGTTATTAAATCTTGGCAAAACAATTATTTTTTCTCTTTTGTTAGTAACACAAAAACATTAAAACACTGCCCCTGGGCTGTGAGGCTTTACAGTAATGATTCAAAAAGGGAAATTGTGATACACAAGCTATTAGACAAAGCCATAATCAAATTCATTAATTTTATTCATTCGGAGGCTGACAGGTTTTCTTAAAGTGACACAAGCCTTTAGCAGGCACATAGTCATAGTGGGCTCAGTGTGCACACTCTAAAGCAGGTTGTGTTGTTTTTAGTTGGAATTACTTTGTTCTAATATCCTTGGTGGTTTACATTTCACATACATCATATATGGAGTGGATCTCTGTTAACAAATCTGTCCTTGCTGAAAGCATTGCATTGTTGTCCCTTAACATCATACCATGTTCGCTAACATGGTAATACACATGGACAAAAACATACTGGGCTGTGTTACACATCACACACACACACACATCCGAGGGGGAGGAGGATGAAGGGGTAGCCCTTGAAACGGATGAAACATTTCAAATAGAAATGACCACAATCAATTCTGAAACACTGCACAAAATTAATTGGAGTTCTGCATCGGAGGCCTGTGTGGGGATCCTGTCCGGTTGGCCCCATTTGTCTCCTGCCTCCTGCGATACGCCAGAGAAGGCTGTGGAACAAGCCGGCCCTGCCCTCACCCCGCCAGCCCCTCACCCCGCCATCATCAGCCCTGCCGCACAAATGATTAACTCCAAATTATTCAAATGATCTCACAACAGCCACGACAGGACACACGGCGGAGCTGGAGGAGAGAGGGGAAGAGAGGGAGACAGAGGGAGGGGTGGAGGGGTAGATTTATAACCATTCATCAATATCAACAGTGACGAGCGTCGATGGGCCGTGCACACACACACACACACACACACACACACACACACACACACACACACACACACACACACACACACACACACACACACACACACACACACACACACACACACACACACACACACACACACACACACACACACGAGGCCATGGGATTCTCTTTTAACTCCACATTTCCTCCACAATACAAAGTTCTGTTCTCACCTCTTCTCTTGTAAATAATTTTACAGCAATATCATCAACACAATCGATCCATCTTGTCAGCTTCACGGTTTGTACTTAGTCTATCCAATGCACAGGGATATTCATCTAAAAACATAATCTCATCTTTTTTTGGCTTCTCCCGTCTTGCTCCTTCTTTCACAAAGTGCAATATATGGATTCATGTACAGTGTATTGCAGTGCAGGACTTTCCCCCTGCTATGAGATGCACACATACTGTACTCCATGACATGCAAGTGGAGAGGTTTATTAACTGAATTCTCTAGACGCTGACTCTGCTTTCATTCACCGCTTTTGGTCTGTCACTGGAAATCCAGCACTTAAAACACTGAAATACTTGAAGTTCTTGTCAAAACCACAGTCTTTTCAGAAAATGTGTAATACTAAGACGCAATTAAATCAAAAGGCTTTTCGCAGCCTTAGAACTTCAAGACGATGTTAACTTTTGGACAAAAGGGCTCGTATTGCTGTGGACGGGGATACATCCCCGCTGTCAGAAACCAAGGGTTAATGTATCACGATTAGCACTCATGGGCCCTGATCTGATATATTTTTAATTAACGGTACCCCATTCAAGCGCTTGAAGGAACAAAAAAAAAGAGAAACTTTTGACAGCTCTAATTAATGAGCGTGCGAAACATGGAAGCTGATCTCACGGAAGACGTTGGCTTCATTAGACAAGCCAGTCTGGAGGACATCAAACGGGCCAGAATGGCCTGTCTGATCCCTGCTTTTATTCCCCCTCAGAGTGGCGGCTGGGAGAGGGAGAGAGAGGAGGAGAGAGATGGAGAGAGGGGGAAAAAGTAAGAGGAAGAGAGTGCAGGGACAAAGCGAAGGCGAGGCTGCCACATCACAACAGGAGAGATGAATGACTTCTTACCTCTGGACACAAGGCCTTAATGAAACCTCCAGGGGCTAAACAATGGCATCTCGCAGATATACACACACGCACGCACGCACACACACACACACACACACACACGAAACAGACATTCTGCACATCCACAAACTCTCGTGCATAGGCACATCTCTCTCTCTCTCTCTCTCTCTCTCTCTCTCTCTCTCTCTCTCTCTCTCTCTCTCTCTCTCTCTCTCTCTCTCTCTCTCTCTCTCTCTCTCTCTCTCTCTCTCTCTCTCTCTCTCTCTCTCTCTCTCTCTCTCTCTCTCTCTCTCTCTCTCTCTCTCTCTCTCTCTCTCTCTCTCTCTCTCTCTCTCTCTCTCTCTCTCTCTCTCTCTCTCTCTCTCTCTCTCTCTCTCTCAAAGAGGGCAAACAGAGAGTATTCTGGGCCAGGCAGACATGAAATACTGGCACTCCAATGGAGACCATGGTTACCTACAGTAAAGCAGGTCAAAAAGACATACCTCTCTCTATAAGCTACCAACCCCATCAGGTCCTTACCACCCAAAACCTACTCCAAAACATATAATATAACCAATTGAATTATGTTCCCATGTTAATTCCTCCATATATTATGGCATATAATCGAAGGGCTTGTGAAATCCCATCACCTCTCCCGTGTCAGGCGCCTGGGGACAAAACTCCAAAAGGCGTCTACTATCGCTTGTGCACCCAGCTCATGAGGCCGTGATAAAGCCAGAGCCGGGGACACAAACAGAGACATCAATCTTCACTGATCAGGAGCAGATAGAGAGAGAGAGGACTAAAAATGGAGAAACAAATTGGATGTCAATACAGAGGCCTAGGACCAGGGCCTTGGCTGGGCAATGTCCACCATCAGGTTACGCACTGAACCCCCCCCCCCCCCCCCCCCCCCCGTGTGTGTGTGTGTGTGTGTGTGTGTGTGTGTGTGTGTGTGTGTGTGTGTGTGTGTGTGATAGAGAGTCTTTTAGTTTGTTTGTATCTATAGGGGACATTCCGAGTTGCCCGCTTTAAAAGAATGAAGACATTGTTTTCTTGTTTGCTGATACATTTTTTTAAAGAAATATCGCTAACTATCCTGCAAAAAATCTGAGTTGCATTGATCTGTCAAATCTCCATCAATAGAAGTCTTACAGTATGTCAAGATTGTAATCCTGACCGTCAAAATTCTTCTATCAAAACTCACATCCCAAATGTTTACCGACGCTGCTTACACATGAATAGCTGACAGTGTCTTAGCCCTCTTTACCCTACACAACTAACGGATTGTCAGTGGTGGAGAAAAGTTCAATGTTGTTCAGAGTTCTTCTCCAAACTTCTTGAGCTACCCAGGTTGCGGTTCAGCCAAATCAGTCCAAATTATTTACTGGCATGTGTGACATTTCTGTGGCATGCTGCTTAGGGGCCTTCCTCTATCCAGCCCTCTCTCTAATTCTCCCAATTAATGCATAAAGGCAAGCTCGGGTTATCATTTCCTCTCTCCTTCCCTCCCTCCATCCCTCACTCCCTCCCTCTCCATCACTCTCAATGTGAGGGGATCGGCTCAGCTTATCGGTTCTCTCTGTGCTCTTATGAATATGCAAACGCCTCTTATCCACACGCCAGCCTAACGTAATGGTTACAGTGCTCAACTCAGTGCATTAAAAAGCACTTCTTGTTTGGCGGCAAAGTTACAGACGAGATAGAAAGGGATGCTGTGCATGAATACTGTTAACGTTCCATCAACCTTTGTGGTTATTTCTGACCTTGTAATTATGGAATTTGGTCCTGGTTGTTCACTCCCTGTTGTTTGTGATTATGGTCACTCCCATGTCCCATCTCTCATTGTTAAAGAGGAGTTGCACTGGTATACAGGCGAGGGAAATAAACAAGGACCCATCACTGATCATATGGCCTTACTAAAGGATCCATGCCTTTAGTGGGAAATAGGGTCTGCGAAGAGCATGGTACTGTTTCTCACTCTATAAAAATATAAATGTTTTTCTCTATTTCGGAGACAGTGACTTTTATTTTTGTTGGAGTTCGTCAGTTTATGAGCTGCTGCCACAACAAAGTGCCATTAGATGGGAAGCTACAGGGGTAAGGGTAACGGATGACTGACAAGGAGAGGCCTGCACTGGGATGGAGCAAGCGACACGACTTTAACCATTTATAATCTGCACCTCAACATCAAGGAGAAACCTTTTATTATTGACAGCCCAAATGCAGGATGTCAAATGTTTACCATTGCTTTCAAGTGCTACATCTGAAGGTTCTTTTATTTACTTTTTTGCCTCTCCCAGAAGGCAATTTTTTTCCTGCGCTGCACATTGAAGGCCTCTCTTACCATGTGATCACTGATTAAAGTCCCTAAAGTGTCACCTGCCTGCCAACTCCGCCACTGTTTACATTGGAGCAAGGATGCCAAATTAGGCTCCACTAACACGGTTTCACAGGGTAGAGAGAGAGCGAGAGCGACAAAGAGAGCGAGAGAGAGAAACACACAAGGCTCCACAAGTGAAGAACAGAGTTCTACTCCTTTTGGGTAGAAGCTTCCCGGGTGATTTTTATCCAATCTGAAAGTCTATCATGCGGAAACGTCTTGGGCGTCAACAAATATCACGTCAAATAGAGTAACAAATGTAATAAAGTGTTTTACTGTGCGTTCATTTGAGACAGAGTAATAATACATGTTTTTTTCCGCTTCTGGTTTGATCAGTAGAACGGAGGAGGGGAGAATGTAGTAGCTTTGTTTCTGTGTGTGCGTGCGGGCAGACGAGCATTGGGCTTGACAAATAAGAAACAAAAACATGCATTGTGCCTGCTTTATTTATACCACTTGCACAAGTGACGACACGTCAATCCGGATTCTCAGTTCAAAGGGTCATGAGCAAACGAAGCCTGAGGAGATTCATAAATTCGATTTGTCATGCTTTGTGGAGCAGTTTTTTATTTATGCTTTTTAAATGAGTAAAGAAAACATCGGTGTGAGGCCGTTTTTGTACAAGAATCAGGCATAAACTAAGAACGAATCTAAATGGAGGATGGATTCAAGTCAAGTATGAGGAGCATGTTCTGACAAGGGTGAGCTGCTTCAGTTGTGGTTAACAGCACCATCTGTGGGAACATTGAGGAAGTTCCACTACGAATCTGCAATTCAACGGCCTATCAAATTACTAGTCTGCCTGTTCTCAAAGTCATGGACCATGCAAATCTACTGCTTAAATTAAGAAGTTATGCTTGGTCCTAATCCATACAAATAGGTGTCAATTATTTTCAAGTTTTGTCACAGAATGCTCAAGCGTGACAGTATTTTAGAAACTGACACCTCTCAGCATAGGAGAGCAAAGGGTGAATATACTGATGTTACACTATTGTGCCATAATATAAGGCCACACGGTTCTCTGACACCTGATTGAGGTTCTTCACACATCCCATCATCACCTCCCCAATCTCCCTCTCTGGCCCTGTGCTCTAATTATCCTGTTGACGAGTGGTCCATGAGGGAGAGCGATGGGGGTGGGGAGGGGGAGCATTAACTGCAGGGATCATGCCAGTCAGATCAGCATATGCCACTCTGCTGCTCCACTGCTACAGGTGAGCACAGCCTCGTGTCACATCCTTAGACCTGTAGCCCCAGGTAAGGTCCCCTCTCTTATCCAATCACCCACACACACCCTCAGATGTACATGTACAAATGTTTATTATGCACAAAATAAAACACACAGACACACACCTCTGACATACTAAAACGCTGTTCTGTTCTGTGCGAGTAAAAAAAATGGTGCGGGTGAATGTTGTCCTATTTCATGACAGACCTAAAATGAACAAGAGCAAATGTATTCTCAATGAAGTTCCCATAATGCTCAGCCGCCTATCCGTTCACCACAATTAAATGTGAGCTTTAGTCGCCCTTTAGAAAGACCACCTTTCTCATGACAAATTAAACATTACTAGAAAAGATAAAGATTGAAATAAAAAATAAAAACGTTTTTTATTTATTTCAAATCAGCAATAATAATCCCAAACCTAATTACAGACAGTGCAGATATTCCAGACTGATTTGCTACACCCAATTAATTTATATTATTTTCTGGATGACATTCAGAGCTGCACCCTTCTGTCTTTCTTTCACACACACACACACACACACACACACACACACACACACACACACACACACACACACACACACACACACACACACACACACACACACACACACACACACACACACACACACACACACACACCACACAGCTTCCTCACCATACGCAGCTCTCAGTGTTTCCTGAGTTCTGAGCCTGCGACACACAATCATACTCAGCTGTAATATATAATTGTATCATTCTTTCAAACTTGTCACTCGCCTTGAAACATAAAGCTGTGACCTTGACCCCCACCTATAGTTTCTGATATGTGTGCTGCGTGTTGATATGAGATATGAAATATATATTGAATTTCTCTACACTCCAACGCTGGACACAAGCACACGCTCTCTCACACCATTATTGGATTCCTTAAATCACTGACATCAGTAGCCATGTCTGGATGGAACACACAATCCCCTCACCGTACTCCTGAGTTACTGTCACACGAGGCAACTTCAGTATTCCCACCGCTGACGACGACTTCTTCTTCTACTTCTTCGGCCTATTTCTACCCAGTGATGACCACAGGCCTTTAGTCCTGCAGTAAAACTTAAGAGGATAATAGTTTCGCACCGGCTTTAATTAAACGCTAATCAAAATGAAGGCCCATGGTTAGGCTGTGGCCTACATTTTGTACATCTTACGGTGTAACGACATACAGCTACTTCAGAGTCCATGAGGGGCTTCCTTCATTCAACCCTCAAATACACCCAACTCTATCCCCATTGGGCCAGGCAGCGATCAGAGGTACTAGTGGCTTTACTCCCAGAGCTCAAGGTCGGTCACAAGTTCATACAGGGCTCACATAAGGGTCAGGTCACCGCTGTGGTCCCCTTCATCGTGTCCCTCTACCTAATTCTATGAGTTAAAAGCGGAGCGGCTGGAGGGGACTTTATCCAGACTAATGGACTCTTAGGGTTGTGTTTACCAGTCATAAACACAGGCAATGGGGTCACGCCGCCATGTCTTAGTGCATTCTGAACACTGAGAGCAACATCTCTCTTTCAGGTCCCCATAAAACCACACCAACGTCTGTCCCTGTCCACTTGTCCACTTAGCATGCGTCACAGCACTCATATATAAAATACTATAAGTACAACAACATAAAGTACAAGACGTATGGTTGTTTTAGTAAGAACACATATCAAAGAAATGTAAATAAGTTGACCCTCCAATGTCTAAATGCTTTACATACTATACAATTCCAAATGACCTTTCTTCATTAGCTCAAGACCGTTATGCACAACCTGATTTCATATTGTAGCTGTTCTGTCTCTGAATACTTGACCTGAAGTCTAATAGAGAAACAGTAGATAGAAAGTGTACTCTATGCACAAGGTGTTGTTGGAGGAGCGTGGCACTGGTTGCATACCGACACACAGCTGGTTGTTATTGAGCAGACCAGCGTGTAGGCTACACGGTGAATGAGAAGGGCAGTGTGTGAAGTGTGTGTTTGCAGATGAGGCGTTCTCGTTAGGTGAGGTGCGTGCACTCGGTTTGTTTATTTGAAAGAGGAGACGCAAAGCGAATGATGCGCTGTATGTCAATATCAACGTGGAACGTGAGCAGCAGTCTTTCCTTAGTCATTAGGACACATTAACAGTGATTTCAGGAGGCTGACGTACGCGGCCATCTCCTTTCCAGCTCAAATGGGAACGGATACAATGACATTACTGCCTCCTCGAGACATCCACAGCAGAGAAATATGTTGTGTGAAGAGAAAAAAAAATCATAGGGGAAACAGGATTGTATTTTCTTCATCAGCAGATAACAGCATTGCAGCATGACAGACTTGAAACTCTGCTTTTTGCCCTGGGCCAAGTTAATTGCATTAATTTTCTCTGACAATTTCACAAAAAAAGTGAAGACAGAGAGGGGAAAAAAGAAACGACACTGAGTGTGTGTTTGTTACAGAAGTGCCCCTGTCATTTTTCAGCAATGATGAAATTAGTACAAAGTGTTCTCTCTGGATATAATCAATCACTACTTTCACGCGGTGCCACCGAATACAGCTGAAACCATATTTCCCCCCACTTGAGGACAAATGCTTCTTGATTGTGTGGCACACTTGTCTATAAATATATCTCAGTGCAGCTCCCTGCAGTATTAGGTTAGAATTTTTTCAGGGTAAACATCTGTTTCTGCAAGCCCTGAGACAGACAAACTGCTGTGCATCTTGACCGGAAAAGAGCAAAGCCTGTTAAGAGAGAGCAGAGCTGTGGTGCCTGTAGCAAAGTGTTACTTCTGGACTGGGACACATGTAGAACTACTAGTGAACATTGACAATGTGTCAGTTTCAATGACCCCATCTATAAAATCAAAATCATATACAAAGAATAGGTCTAATGTTTCAAATAGTGTATGCAAGATTCAAAATGCTTTCTGTCTCGGAGTCTTAAAGTAATACAAAATAAAATGTACAGTATATATTGGTACTCATACAAACACTAAGAAAAGCAGACAGTAGGCTACAGTGTTCAGTGTTTTAAAACAACAAAGCCCCCGTCAGCTTTATCATGGCTTTCCCGGGTCCTTTCAGATGGTGATGGAGCCATTGGTGAAACATGGTGCCCTGCTGTGATTTGTAAGGGTATTTTGACTCTCTTTTCCCCAAGCCACGAACGCGGTCGGTCGCTGGGCCTTGTCTCTAGTGCATACTGTCCAGGCCTACCAGAGGAAAATCTCTTCCCAATCCCATTACAGCCATTTCCCATTTGGAATGATGGGACAAGCCACAACAGAAATCAAATATTTATCATGTTGTATTAACCCCCACCCACCCCCATATACACACTAACACCCCCATCGCTCCATGTGTTGGCTAGTTTCTGCACTGAATTAATTATCCTATTAGGCCGTAGCTCAGGTGTTTTGTTGTTTGGCTGGGTTTACACACACACGCACGCACGCACGCACGCACGCACGCACGCACGCACGCACACACGCACGCACGCACACACACACACACACAAAACGTTAAAAGCACATATACACACACGACTGCATGTGGCTTTTGATATTACCACCAAAAGTGAAAAAATCTGTCGTAGATCGCTCTGCTCTATTGAACTGTGGTTGTGTGTCACACTACATGTTAACATTGTCTGGTTAAATAGTGTGTTTTAACCTCTACACACATGTGCATGAGTCAACAGACTACAAACTCAGCAAAAAAAGAAATGTCCTCTCACTGTCAACTGAGTTTATTTTCAGCAAACTTAACGTGTAAATATTTGTATGAACATAACAAGATTCAACAACTGAGACATAAACTGAACAAGGCACCTGCAAGTTCACAGACATTTCTGGGGGGAATGGTCCTAGCCCTCACCCTCTGATCCAACAGGTCCCAGACGTGCTCCATGGGATTGAGATCCGGGCTCTTCGATGGCCATGGCAGAACACTGACATTCCTGTCTTGCAGGAAATCATGCACAGAACGAGCAGTATGGCTGGTGGCATTGTCATGCTGGAGGATCATGTCAGGATGAGCCTGAAGGAAGGGTACCACATGAGGGAGGAGGATGTCTTCCCTGTAACGCACAGTGTTGAGATTGCCTGCAATGACAACAAGCGCAGTCCGATGATGCTGTGACACACTTCCCCAGACCATGACGGACCCTCCACCTCCAAATCGATCCCGCTCCAGAATACAGGCCTCAGTGTAACACTCATTCCTTTGACGATAAACGCAAATCCGACCATCACCCTGGTGAGACAAAACCACAACTCGTCAGTGAAGAGCACTTTTAGCCAGTCCTGTTTGGTCCAGCGACGGTGGGTTTGTGCCCATAAGCGACATTGTTGCCGATGATGTCTGGTGAGGACCTGCCTTACAACAGGCCTACAAGCCCTCAGTCCAGCCTCTCACAGCCTATTGCGGACAGTCTGAGCACTGATGGAGGGATTGTACGTTCCTGGTGTAACTCTGGCAGTTGTTCATTGACCAAGCATGGGAAACAGTGTTCAAACCCTTTACAATGAATAGCCGTGAAGTTATTTGGATTTTTACGATTTATCTTTGAAAGACAGGGTCCTGACGTTTCTTTTTTTTGCTGAGTTTATTTCAGTACATGAGATTAAACACCATGAAATTACATGTTGGGATGAGCCAGGAAGTAACACAATTGTTGTTTCTCATATAGTATCTACATCTACTTTTCACTACCTTCCCAGAACACAGAGTGTGTGCATAGAGAACAGACTGTTTGTCGCAGAACAAAGCGACGTGTCTCCCTCTCTCCCTAGGCCTGTCCCCCTGTTCAGACACTTCCCCAAAGCTAACACAAACTACACGGGGGAAAGTTTGGATTCCCTACTTCTTAAATGCATCTGAATTTCTATTGGATTTCTCAGAGGGAAGACATTTGTCCTTTTCTGGTGCTGTTGTCTGTGGTGAAGAGCGGGGAAAGAGGTGCACGGTATGGATGTTTGGATGTACACACACTCCTCAGGAATTGCTCGGTTTTATTTTAAATGACCAACCAAAAGATGTATATTTTCCTAATACAGTGACATACTGAGATAGTGTGGATGTTACCAGATAGGGAGGTCTTACCATCCACTGCTGGTTCATGTTCTTATCATTGCAATACATACCAGGAAACACCCCACACTAATAATCAATGAAACAGTGCTTATGTGAGATCACAACAGTTTTGGCACATAGTTTTAGGAGGCAGGTCTAACTAATGCCCTTGTAGGCAAAACAGATGCTGAAGTGTCCAATTATCTCACACAAAGGAATGTAAATTGATTCCTAATGTTCCAGAAATCAATCTGATGTTCAATCCCTTTTCCTGACCTAGTTGGGTAGTTGAGTGTTAGGCCCAGTACATTCAGACTGTTGATAATGGTGCTGGGTGATGCAGTTCAACCTCTGAAGTTTTCCTCTGTGTCCCAATCCCTTCCTTTTAAAAGGGCAAAGGAAATTAGCAGCGATGAAAAACAGTGATTGAAAAATAACATTTATCTCCTGCTGTGAGCACAAAATAAAGGCGCATCGTTGGGGTGTCTGCTGACCATAATCAGTGAGATGTTAAAGGCAGATTTATAGAGGTAAATATTTTGACTTCTTGACTTCAGAGATAATTCCAGCTTTACGGGCTAGTATTTCCACACATTCTTTTCTTACATTAGGTGAATACGGCACTTAAAACTCCACAATTTAATTATTTGCACAAGTCTAATAAACAAACTTTATAGCAACCATAAATCAGTGAAACAAAAACACACAGAGAGCGGTTAATCTTACATATTCTATCATAAACCGCAATCTATAAAAAAAAGTGTTTTATATGAACATGTGCTCAGCTGAATACCTTAAGTAAATGTAATACAGGTTTCTAACGTCATGTATAAATCTTGGTTGCTGCATGTTGTTAATTTGATACATTAGGCAATAATTTGCTATAAATAAAATGTTTATTAGCTGGCCAATCCTTTCCCGAGTGCTAATGATATCTATTTAAGAAGATCCTTAGGAAGATTTCAATTAGCACACAACTTTCCACAGCCACACACTACTTAGTTGGTCAAACAAATCTAATCTATTCGCTGCACCATAATCTTTACATTGGCTTCCTCTCTTTCCTCTTCTTCTGTAAGCATCCAAATATACTGCTAGACAGCAGCAGAGAGAGAGAATAGCCTACTGTTGCTTCAGAGGCGCTGTATTTTCTTACCGGATAGGTAGGTAGTTCCTAAAGTAGTTCTGAAAGTAAAATGCTTAATACATGAACACAATCAGTGTTTCTGATCAATTCCCCTCATATTCCAGGGAAATTTCTCACCTGTTGGCAACTGTCTGTAATTTGCTACTAATCAGTTTAATTCAAACCTACTAAACCGATAAGTTAAACATTAGCCATAGCCACGGACTCTTTCCCTAGTAATCAATGACATATGACAAATGGAAGCTGCAAAGCATGACGTCCACAAATGTGGATAACTACCTGAGGCACAAATACTGCCATTTATTCACTTATTCATTTATTCACTTAATTTTATTCAACTAGTCATAAATCAATAAGTAATTAATTTCACTGGCTAAAGGAAAATTGTTCTATGGTGAGCAATCGAAGGGTAATGTCTTTTTGTTTGAAAACTTCAGATATGAATCAGGGTGAGGTAGATAGGAGGGACATAAAATGCATGGTATGTGAATATTGACATATTACTAAACATGCACAAAACATTAAATTGTTTTAAATAGTAGATATAATACACATTTTGGTGGGTTCTGTGTGTGCATGTGTGTATATGAGAGCATGTACTGTGAGTGAGTTTCTGCAGTTCAATACTCCTACTATCTTTGGAAGGTCAAACATTTTAATCTTGAGATAAACCACTGTGTATATCCAGTCATAGACAGACATGAGACCACAATACCTATTCATTCAAACAAACAACACACACAGTGATCCTCATGCCAGCATTATTGTCCCTGTCTCCTTCATGGCCAGGCACTCCTCTCCTCTCATTCTAAATGTGTCTCCATTACAAATAGTGGCAGACTGGGGAATGAGGAGGACCCTTTAACCGCTCGGAGATAAAGCTCTTATAACCATCCTAGCCATTTCCAATGAGGACCTCTATAATGTAATGTAACCATTAGCATAACACAATAAGAGTGAAGCGTCGGCTATTTTGGCATTCATGGGGTTCCATGGCTCCCTATGTGAAATGGTAACCAATATACCAGCAAGAGGGTTAAGAATTGTACCCAGATTGTGTCCGTTGTCATGGATGGGTTATATAATGTCCAAATTGAACATCGCTGTATGAAACTGTTTTTTTATGGCATTCTTTTGCATACAATCATGGTGCGGTGATTAAGTAAAATGTAGCAATTACAAAATCATGCAAGCTGTACGCTTCTGCTCATGTTCTTGTACGTATTCATTTTGCAGTGAAAGTGTTCCGGTATTTTCTCCAAGTAAAAACAGTGCTGAGAGATTCGTTAAGGCAACCATGGAATGAGAAATCACAGTGGAGAGGTGGGAAATCGGATCAGAGACCACACATAAGCCAGAGGCTCTCTAGAAAATGATTCCAAAAGCAGCTGCGTGCGAGCCATAGAAATGTTTCTACGGCGAGGATATATTTTAGGGAAAAGGAGTGTGAAATATATGAACACGGGCTGACGTTTTGTTTGTTCTCCCCAGCAAAATAGAGGACATAGATCGTCCCTTATTGCCTAAAGACCCACAATGCAATTCTAGCCCTTCGGTGGTCACTTAGGGAGTGTGTTGCAGGAGTCACATGGTCAGATGGATCGCATCAATTTGCCACAAAATAATATAGCCTCTCCTCCCCCCCTTGTTGTCCTCCCGTGCCCCACATATATGATATGTGGGAAGTGAGAACACAGCCAAATAATGTACGGCCGCCCATGGCCGTGCACTCAAATGGTGCTCCGTAGACAGAGGTGATAAATTAATGCATGTCAAAGGTCACAATGTCCTGACGCTAGCCAGAGTTCCAGTGGTGCAAGGCTTCTAGCACCACTCACTGGTCAGAGTGGGAACAGCAGTTTGGATACATCAAAGACGAATGCATGTGCTGACTGATGGAGGAATGACAGATGGGGAGAGAGGAACAACAGCTCTCAGTTAAAAAGTGATGTCAGTACTGATTTGTGTGGTGTGATGGTGATGGTGATGATGCAGGAGTCCTGGTAATAGGAATAGGAATTTGAGAAGTAATGTGGAATGTGGTTTGAGTGATATGATGTTAATGTCAGTGGTGGTGTGACTGAGAGCTGCTCTAGCACGTCGTGGCATCATCAGACAGGGTTTGGATCACACAGTCCTCTGGGGCTTCTCCTCTTCACTCTCAAAAATAAACACTGACAACGATCACACACACTCAGACAGACACGCGCATGCACACACACACACACGTTAAAACATAGACAAGCAACCGCACAAAAACAAGCATTTACATAGAAAACACACACATAACCATCAAATATGAGCTTTTTGTCTTTGTCTGCACTCAATAAGCTTCACACATATTGACTCATCAACTCATCAAAGGTGTTGTCAAAACGTAGCGCAATGCTGTACATCTCTTTCTCTGTTTTTCCCTCTCCTCGTTTCTACCACTCCCTGAGCCCTCCAGGTGAAGGGAAAAAAAACTCTGAAATAATAGCTTAAACTGAGGTATTACTTTAATACTTCCATAGAAATAACTTGATTCCAACATTTTCAAAGGAGCAGGCTCCCTTGCCCGAGGCTACAGCGTGATGTGTGAGCGAAGTGTATGGTTTGTCACTTCAGATTAGAGAGCAGGCTCTGTGTGCCTTTGAATGAGAGGCAGCTGTGGTAATAGGCGGTGTAGATATTAGAGTTAATAAAATCATGTGGAAGAAGATGTATATGCATCTTGACCAAGTACAGCAGCGGCGGGAAAAGGCGTACCAGAGGAGGCTGGTGTGGGGAGCTGTAGGAGGACTGGCATGGAATAAATCAGACACATCAAACACATGTTTGAATCCGTTCCATTTATTCCATTATATTGAGCCCGTCCTCCTATAGCTCCTCCCACCAGCCTCCTCTGAGGTGTACATTAGCCTATCCAACTGCAGCACCGGATGGAACCTGACCTCTAATGGGTTAGATGGACTGTGTAACTCACACACACACTATTGTTGTGTGGATGGAGGGGGGTTGTTATGGTGGTGGAGCACAGACGGCTCTGTGTGTATGCTACCAAATTAACAACCAACCAGCTAAATGTAGGTAAACATCATGCGTGGTCAGTAAATCTTGGTGGGTATTGGTTAGGTCTGACTTGCTGGAGATAAATCTTGACATAGTCATAGGTTTAGACGACAGTAAACATACTGTAGCAACTCCCCACCACACTAAACCAAGGAAGCCCTCAAATAATACAGTTTTGGCTCTACAAACAATGTCATACAGTGGACAAATCACCACCATAAACAGTGTATGATAAAAGCCTGGAAATGTAATTAAAACAATAAATCCAGCCAAGGCATTACTGGACCAACTCACGTCCTCTCTCCTCAGCCCTGTATGAACGTCGCTCTCTAGTGACCACCAGCACTATGCTCAGTCCAGTACACGCCGAGACACTAAATCACTGGATTGGCTGGACCCTGAGACTAGGTCTTCGTCTGCAGCATGCAAAACCCCACACACTCAGATGATCTCATTCATATTTTACCAGAAGCTCAAGGGAAATAGATGTACACTGAACGAACACCACATCAGGTAATCCCGTTGGACCATGCTATCCAATCCCTGGACAGCAGGACCACGCATTTTTACCAGGGTCGGGGTCAATACCATTTCAATTCCAGTCAAATCAGGAAGGACACTGAAATTCCAATTCCTATTCTCTTCAATGCTTTTCAATGAAGAACATTTGTAATTGAATTAGGTTTACTTTCTGAATTGACTGGAAATGTAATTAAATTGACCCCAACCCTGATTATTACATAGACGAAAACCTAAACGTCCCTTGTTTGTCAAGAATGTTGAATACAAGGTTTTTGTCTATGTCATAATGCGTGGCCCTGCTGTCCAGGGATTGGATAGCAGGGTCACGTCAGGACTACACATCAGGGTACACAGACCCATGTGACATAGACTGTGTTCACTCCCCCTATGGACGTCTCGCCGCTGCAGGGGTTCCACTGCGCTATTCAAAAACTCACCCAACAGCATGGTGACCCAGGCCTTGACCAGCAACTTCAAGTGTCCACAGTCCTTCTCCACAGCCACTCTGTTTATTGATAGTATTGCAGTTAATAACAAATCCATTGAATCTTTCCCTCTTATTTCCTCATTTTAAAATCGAGATGATTTTTGTCAGACAGGCCATCTCATATTTGAAATAGAATAATATTTATCATATAACATGTTCTGGTATCACATCGATATGAGATTGGCCTATTATTTCATGTGCAAATATATGTGACAGTGGTGTACATGGGTAGCTAGCTCTCGAGAACCCAAGGGGGGTATACCCAGCCTTTTAGTTCTCAATTGAACGTACGGACCACAGCTGGATCAATGGACTGCAATCCCGATGCATTGTTTTAACATTTAGAAACTGCATTAATCCTCGCTAGCAATACAGTTTTGGAAACCTTTGGAACTTAACTTTTATATAAGCTTGAAAGAATCTTTCAAAAACAACATATACACTTACTGAGTGCAGTTTAGCAAAGGTACAACGGGCTTTATTCACAAAACGCCTCGGCTATGACACCCTCTCACCTTGCCTAATAACTTTGATACAGATTCTTGGTACACAGTCTGAAACGAAGCACTGCAAAAATCATGGACATTTTCCTTACAAGCCAGAATGTTTAAAAAAACATTATGTTGGAACTTCGTCTGTGCGGTTGGTCCTTTAGCAGCTCGAAGTTGAAATTTCTATCACCTGGCATATGCACAAAACCATTTAAAAACCTGTTAGTATGCCTGCATCGCGTGCATGTACTTCCGTCTTGCGCACGTGCCTTCAGTCATGAGCAAACACATCTTAATTGCCACACACATAGATAGACCTGTGTTTTAGCCCTTCTGCTTTGCTGAAAATAAAGTATGTCATTGTGGTATGGGTCAGATTGACCCGCACACTAAAAGAATCAAGTAAAAACAGCCCAAACTTCATTTTGTCTTGTCAGACTTTTCAGATAGAAGAAATACAAGAATATTTCATTTCAAAAACTCTATTTTTAAGAACTATTTGTTGAACATATTTCCTTTCTCACAAACAAGCGTTTTCTGTTTGGAGCTCATTTTTGCATGTCTGTGTCAGAGATCTGCTGCTCTCGCACTGAGAAGGAGAAGCTTGGGAAAGCTCCTTTCACCCAAACATAATTATAAAAGTGCAACCAGAACCAGTCAAACAAAATACATCAAAGCCACGTGTTTATTTTGGACCTGTGCAAATATCTATACACATGAAAGCCTCTGGGTCAAAATGACCCACAACATCATGTTCGTATACAAAATCTACACAGACATTCCACAACACATCAGTATGGCCACATTTTGAAGTTAGGTTCATGACCCTAAATGAGGAAAAGTAATTTAATGTCATGGAGAAAAAGAGAGGTTAACTAGTATTTTAGACAACTCTAAAGTAGAAATATCCACTTTCCTGTGGACATTAATCAAAACTTTTGACCAGCTGAAGGACCAAGACCACGGACAATCGGCGGAGTAAGTTCAAATATTAATTTGTATTCAACATTTGTATTGTATTCAACATTTGTGACAGACAAGGGACGTTTAGGTTTTTTGTAAATGTGCGTGTTGTTTCCTACACAATTGAAGGCATTGCCACGTTTAATGACTACCTCTCACCTTGCCCTCGCATTTCCATTGGACCATTCCATTCCACATTTCTGGCTGAATCACGTGATTCTCCTAAACTGGGTAGTGTATTTTTTAAATAAATAAGTATGACATATATTAAATATGAAAGTTAAGTTCCAAATGTTTCCAAAACTGTATTGTGTGCGTGGCGTAGTAGGCCATTTGCGTTTCGACAGAGCATTTGGGCAGGGTCGGAGCGTCTGGCCATTCCCCTCAGTCCAATAATGGCTTCAATGGAATTGGAGTCATGAGTAAGGATAACTTTGTATGGAAAGCCGTTTTAACATTACATTAATTTCATTTTTTACATCAATTGTATTTTTTGTTTCAATAATTGAGTTTTGAAATGTTTATATCGATATTAGATTGTTTTTTAAATCAACACTTCAAATATTTTGTATCAAAAATAGTTTGGTATCAAATATTTCAAATTTTTGATACCGGAAATAACATTTTTGAAAAAAAAAATATATTATTGATATTGATAATTAAAATGTTTATATCAATAATTGTCGAATGATGGATATATTAGCATATATTTAGCATTATTAAGACTGAAAACAAATCAGCTTCAAGAGCCTTGAGTGTCAATTAAGTATTTAAATTATATATAAGGAAGTGGCAGGATGGCCATGTTGCTCACCTGTTACTTCCTGTCAGGAGCATGCAAATGTGATCCCGCCCTCATGAAGGGCATTATCGTATGTTTGTTTATATAAAAAAAATATATATATATAAAAAATGAGAATTATTTATGTAGATAATTTAATTTGATATAAAACTGTGTAGCCTACCTTTACAACTATGAATTGAAGACATTCAGCAGGTCTTGGAGGACAGTGAAAATTGATAAAAGTTTGCCAATTGTTAAAGGTAAAATCAACACGTTTGCGTTTCGGCCCTAGGATTTCAAAGTAATCTTCCTCTTTTTTTGTGTTTCATGGCGGTGTGCAAACAATGTCAAGGTGGTCAAGTTATTCATAGAAATTAACGAAGGAGGTTTTTATATATTTTAATGGCCTACCCAAAGTCGGTCCTGGGTGCATGTTTTTGTTTTTGCCCTAGCACTACACAGCTGATTAAAATATTCAAAGCTTGACGTGCACCAAGGGGGGTCCACAGGACAGACTTTAGGAAACCCTGGGTTAAGGACCAATCACCAATCACAATGGTAAATACAAACAAAACATTATGCGATTGGTAAATTAATTGGTAAATCTGACCTATTGGCATGCACGCAATTGCACAAGCTTTTCAATGTCATTTAAAATGCAGCAGATGGCAGCATTTTATCATGTTAACACCTTTGCGCGCTATACAATTACAGATTTACACAAACTAGTGGGATGAATGATGAATAGAAGTTGAAGAGCAAGTTTTAGATTTAAAATATATTTCGAAGAGAAATGAAGGGCATGATGCACGACATAGCACATTGAACATAAACTCCTCAGTGACAGAGTTGCACCTGCACTTTACCTCCGTTTGATATGCGTTTACATTTTGTGCTTAATTGCATTATACTAAGTCATATTACTTGTGAATTTACACATATTACACACTCATAAACCAATTCTGTCAGTAACTGTTCAGTGGATTTTTTGGGGGGTCCTGGTTCCACCCGATGGTTCTGTCTCAAAACACAGATTCCATGTTGGCCACCTGACCATTTGGGTGTGAGTCACGTGATCCGTTCTCCATCCTCGCCATTTTGCAGTGTGAGAGACAGAGGCCACTTTTTACTGCTAAAGGATAAAGCACAGTTTTTTTTATGTTTTGAGGCCAAAGATCACTCAGAATTGCCGGATCAGTAAGTACTTAGCTAACCGACACATAAAAGTCGCATGACCCGTTGCCATTTATTAAACGAGAAGCCAATTAAATAGCTAGATGTCTTTTACAGTGTGTGTGAGGGACTCGTGTGCTAGCTTAGCTTCAAGTGGTTGGCTTGTTGTCATGTACAGTGCATGTCCTGTCCCTTTTTCCAGATTAGGAATGTATATCTCTAGCTTTGGACTCCATTTTATCGACACACCTACGCGATTATTGTGGCTATGTTACCTGGCATTTAACTAGCTATAAGGTTTTACAGATCATTATTTTGCTTTCGTCAACCATCCACGCCTCGGTGTATGACATTTTATTTTTAGCCGGTTATGTCAGAGGGCAGTCCCCCTAGTCATGCACACATATCGATATCCCTGTTCAACTAGTTAGCTAGCTACTAAGCCAAAGTGGTCAGCTACCAAACCCAAGCTAAAACCTTAATATTTCTTGAAAGTCTAACAATCACTTAACTTACATTAGTTTGTGGATTGTGCAAACGGGTGGGTATAATTTGTGGATCGTTCCAACAGGAGTCTGTTCCAAAAACGTCGTAAAGTACGTTGAACTAGTTGACAAATAGGCATCAACTCACCACGTAGCTTATTCTTAATGTTTTGTCCATGGGCTACCAGTGTGAGGACATGCATTTGCCCGAATAAACGTAGTGAGTGAAAAAAACGTATTTAAATAGCCCACTCCATACCTGGTATCTTATTCTGCCGCTATACAACTTTGTATGCGTTGTTTGTTGACAACCTTGTTATTTACGAAGTTTTTGGAACTTGCCTACCCAAGACCTTTGTCACTTTTGCAGAATGAACACTAGGTAGTACAGTACTGGAGAAAGTTCAGGGATATTTAGGCATAGGCTATTCCATAAAAGCAGAACCCAAAGAAAAGGGAACCTGATTGTGGTCAGAAAGGGGAAAGTGTGGTACCAATTGCAGACTTAATGTGCTTAACCACAGGAATGTCTTCCTCTAATGTGGCACTGGTAAATAATCATTCATCCTTATTAAATTATCATTGATCTGCTTGACTGAATTATCAAATAAATTATCAAATGTTTTCTATCAAATGTAATTATTGGATTTAGGAAGGGTAAAACTAAATTAGGACTTTGATTGGGACTTTCAAAGTTCAGTACTGTACTCTGTGTGTACTCTGTGACCCCTGCTATGTTTTGCACACTGGCCCCAGCCAGGTCATGAACCTAGTAACACAACAGGTTTCTTTCTCAGTCTAGGCCTAAACAGATTTAGTCAACATTTGTTTGTGTGTGTCTAAGATGGAAAGAAGCACATTTGCAAAGAGAGCAATACGATATTTGTAAGAGACATTAAGAGTTTACTAGCCGGGATCATATTCCTGTGCTATGCATGCCACGCTGATTGTGGTAGTTTAACAAGCTTGGTTTGCTTCCTCCAGGCATGGAGGACAGCAGTGGAGTTGCCATCCTGCTCCCCCTCTCTAGAGGCCAACAGGAGACTGTCTTCATCCCTGAAAGGGTGGAAACGCCCCCTGGTACCCTGATGGAGCCTAGGGATGATGACCAGAGGCAGCAGCAGGCCGCAGACTCCCTCATCGAGGTGATTGAGAAGCTCAGCAAGATCGTGGAGAAGCGCCCACGTCGATGTACCCTGGCTGGGAAGAAGAGAGCCCTCATGTCATGTGCCTCCATCAGAGTCCCAGAGATCAGGGAGGGCAGTGGTGGGTCCTCCCCCTGCAAGAGAGTCCGGGAGTTGGAGGAAGAGGTGAAAGAGGAGGAGATCAAGCCAGACAACAGTGCCCCTGCTGGCAGCAGTAGGACCATCACCTGTTACCAGTGCAGCCTGTGTCGGTTCCTGTCCCCGACCTTGAGCCTGCTGAAGGAGCACCTGCGGCAGCACGATGAGCAGCACAGTGACCTCATCCTCATGTGTTCTGAGTGTCGCTTCACCTCCAGCCACCAGGAGGAGCTAGAGGCCCACGTCAGGCTCCACTTTGACGGCAGCAACTCTAACAAGAACCCTGTATCCAGCCAGCAGGCCAGCGAGGGAAATGAGGACTTAGGGTTAGGGATGGGGGGTAGTGTGGAGGAGGCTGTGTTCAAAACTGCCATGGACTGTGCTGAGGAGATCCCTGCTAAGAAGAAGTGGTACAGCTATGAGGAGTCTGGGATGTACCGCTGCCTGATATGCAGCTATGTGTGTGGACAGCAGCGAATGCTAAAGACTCATGCATGGAAGCACGCAGGTCTGGTGGACTGCTCTTACCCGATCTTTGAGGACGAGGCAGTGGCACCTTTCAGACAAGAAGCACCAGCACCTCCTGTAGTTCCTCCTGCAGAGGAAGCCATAGTGGTCCTCACCCCGGTCCCAGAGAACTCCCAGAACCTCAACAAGATGTCCACCTTCCAGATCGACCTCTGTGCCCCTGTGGCGGAGTGTAGGAATGAGGCCAGGACAGAACCAATCACAGAGGAGAGCCCAGTGGAGAGGCTATCTAAAGACTCAGAGCCAATGTTGGAGGTACAGGTGACCACAGAGACGGAGGTGGAACTTGTGCAGGACTGTCATCAAATTACAAGCACAACAGACAGCCTCCTGTCATCAGCCCAGAAGATCATCAGCTGCAGTCCCAACAGTGCCGGCCATGTCAACGTCATAGTGGAGCGACTGCCGTGCGCAGAGGAACCCGTGGCCACCCAGCCCCTCCTCCCCAGCCCAGAGGTGGGCAGAGACGAGAGCCTGCTGGCTGCAGAGGAGGCGGGCCATGTGGAGAACCAGCCAATGTTTGCTTACAAGGACGAGCAGCAGGAGGTGGTGATTGGCTGGAGCAACAGTGAGAGGCAGCAGACCACCACGGACCCTCCACGTGACGAGAATGCCCCCCCAGCCCGCAGGAGGACCCACTCTGAGTCTCTGAGGCTGCACTCCCTGGCTGCTGAAGCCCTGGTGGCCATGCCCATGAGGACCGCGGAGCACATCAGGAGCATCGTGGGCCAATGCTCCCAGAGCCCTGACACGGGCCAGAGGCTCCTGGAGATGGCCACGGCTGCAGCAGTTGCAGCCGACAGAGCCCCTGCAGCGGTAGAGGAGCTGGCAAGCGTGGGGTCAGCCCTGGTAGACCTGGAGCTGCAGGGGTCCAGAGAGGACGGGCTGGCCGAGGGCCCCACCAAGGCTGGCATCAGCCTGTCCCTGCTGACGGTCATAGAGAGGCTGAAGGAGCGCTCGGACCAGAACGCCTCAGACGAGGACATCCTGAAGGAGCTACAGGACAACGCCCAGAGCCAGCACGCTGGGGAGGTCAGCGACTGTGGAGGGGGGGACCCGGGTAACCCTGGTGGGGGTCTGGTGGACTACATCCCTGGCAGCGAGAGGCCCTACCGCTGTCGCCTTTGTCGCTACAGCAGTGGGAACAAGGGCTACATCAAGCAGCACCTGCGAGTACACCGCCAGAGACAGCCCTACCAGTGTCCCATCTGTGAACACATCGCCCTGGACAGCAAAGATCTAGAGGGCCACATGATCAACCACTGCAAGACCAGGGTGTACCACTGCAAGCAGTGTACTGAGGCCTTCTATTACAAAGTGAGTAGAAGGACTGAAGAGAGCGGAATTAGGACAGACTGTGCCTCAATGTCCCTGGGCAGGAATGTATTATTGAAGTGGCTCCTCCTCTAGGAGAGAATATTGCTCTTGAGTTTTTGTTTCTCCATGACCCAAATGACAGTCATTTAAGATGAACTGATTGTTGAAGTGAGAGTTGAGATGGATGTTTGTCTGGTAGGTGCAGTTGAAGAAGTTTAGTTTGATTCAGGGAGCAGAGAACTAGCCTGTTGATTTCATTACTTTCATGAGACACCTCGTCCATTTCTGCAGACGTCATTAAGTCCGTCATAACATTCTGTGGGTTTTTCCGGACTCCATAGATATCAGAGATAATTTTTTTAGAGAGGGGAGGGTAGCCTGTGTTTTTTTTTCTAGCCCCAGAAGATATCGTTAAGTTTTTTTTTTTTTTTACTGTTGGTTTTATTACTGACCCTTTCCACAGAGTCAGCTGAGGAACCACGTTAGAGACCAGCACGGTTTGGGCGACACCAACGCAACACTAACCCCTGTCACTGAAACCACGGCAACCATGGAGGAATCTGAAAAGATGACAAATGACGGTGAGGAATTTGTCAAATGTATTTTTCAATGGAAAGAAGTGGAGGGCGCTCGACCAACGTGAGTCGAGGTGCAACCCCAAAAAATGTTTTATTAATTGAAAAGTTAAAAGGGCAATGCTCGCTCACCATTAGAAATGCATTTTATTTAGGCGACTATTAAAAGCTTGATGTTTCAGCCTTCATCAGAACCGTCAAGCCTTTAATAAAAAGCTTGAATCAAATTTTAATGGTGAACGTTGCGCCAAGTGTGCTTTTCAACTTGACCAAACACGACCTGTCTTTTTACTCTAAATCAAAGACTGTTTCTCACTTATTATCCTCTCCACTACCCATTTTGATCGTTTCATTTATTGGCACCTCATCCTTTATCCACAATATTTAATGAGTGTACTTTTGTTCCGCTCTCCAGATTCCGTCAGATCGCAGAAGGTGTACAGATGTGACGTGTGTGATTACAGCAGCTCCACGTATGTTGGAGTTCGGAACCACCGGAGGATCCATAACTCTGACAAGCCTTACAGGTTGGTGCTGTGTGTCTACGGTCTGTGTTTTTAATCATGTCAATAGGATTCATCGTGATTGCATTCTGGATTCCTTAGGACTTGACATTCAAGTAAATTTGCCAGTGGCACACCAGGCCAGTGCCATCTAAAAGCTACTGGCCCGAATTGGGTGGGGAAAAATACTGGCCTGGGTCAAGATCTCACAGGATAGTGGATGATGTGTGCATAATTACAATATCAGGTGATTTTATCTTTCATTTGTGGCATGAGCAAGCTAGCCTGTAATAACCCACCCTCCATACACAAATAATACAGTTTTAACTTCCAAACAATATCATGTTCACATTGCACAGTTATTTTTTCCCTGAAAACAATCAATCTCAAGAAGGGTGTTATTGTTAGCAATTTTGAACAGTCAGCAGGCTACAGTTGTAGGGCCCTGTAAAATCAGTTTAATATTTTGCTTGATATCGTTTTTGTTTTTCCGGGTTTCTGAGTTTGTTCGGGTTTTCACTCTCAAGATCACACTTTTTTTAAATAGAAGAAACAACAACAATTGGACATTCCATTTTCAACAATGACTAAACCAGGTCTGGTAAATTTTTTGGGGAGGGTGTAGTTGCCCTTTTATTCAATTGTGCATCTAACAAGAGACCATTGTTTGCCTAGTGGTATTTCTGTACTGTACACTGTAGGCCTCCAGTGTAGCCTGCACGTGATGGCAGAGTTTGCAAAACCAATGCCATCCCGATTGATACTAATCATCATGATATCATTCTGCCAGGTAGGCCTACTTTGCAGTCACCATTTTAATTGGGAAGGTTTTTTTTTTTCAAATTCAAACAGCCCATAATGACTGGATTCAACCAAGACTTCAAACCTTGTTAGCATACCCATTGCTGCCTAAGTTAGCAGTCACAGGTAGATATAAGTAGAAATATCTTACCTACCTACCCTACCGGCGTCGTTCTTCTGTGAGGTGCTCCACGCGACAACCAGTTGAGAGCTGCATGCTCTTGCTGTCCGACAGATGATACCGCTTAAACTAGATTAGGTTCATTTTAGTTATCCAGTAATTCACTTCTTTCCATGTTACCGATGACGTAATCCTGTTGCTTACTCAAATCCATTAACCAAGACACTGCATCTCAGTGCAAGAGGCGTCACTGCACTACCTGGTTCGAATCCAGGCTGCGTCACATCCGGCTGTGATTGGGAGTCCCATAGGGCGGCGCACAATTGGCCCAGCATCGTCCGGCGTAGGCTGTCATTGTAAATAAGAATTTGTTCTTAACTGACTTGCCTAGTTAAATTTAAAAAAAATATAGAATCATGATGTTATGATAAAGATCTCCAGCGGGGGCCAGTGAGTGTTAAGTAAAGATCAACCTTGGCTGCAGTCTACAGCTGGAGTATTTCTCTCAACGCAGCACCCATGTAAGCGGATCGGCCCTGCTCTGTGTACACACACTCTCGAGGCGGCGTCTGATGTCTGAGTGGGGGGGGGGATCTTATTCTCTAAGGCCACACACATCTAGTTTGTTTTCATTTTTTCCCACTATAGACCCTCAATAGAGCCCTTTCATGCAGGGGAGTGCAGTCTTTCTACTCTTGTGCTTTAGTATCCTTGACTCACTTCAAACCGTTCCACAGGGAAGCACCCGCCTTTTAACTAAGGCCATCTTATCCATTTGAGCCACACAGTGTATCGCATCTCTGAACGTTGTGCTGCCAGCTACACTTTCAGCTTAGCCTCGAAACAAAATAGCCGTCAAGACAACAATATGGCCCTCCGGGCTTTTCCTGCTGTACCAGCCAAAACAGAATAGTAAACAGAGCATAAACAGCCAAGCACAACATGAACTGTCTAACAACTAGGCCTGTACAGAGATATTCCCTCTAACTCTGGCCAACTCTCTGGTACCGTAGGTGCTGCAGCTGTGACTTTGCTACGACCAACATGAACAGCCTGAAGAGCCACATGAGGAGACATCCCCAGGAGCACCAGGCTGTCCAGCTACTGGAGCAGTACAGGTGAGGACCGGGTCAGGGTTCAGCTTCTGGAGCAGTACAGGTGAGGACCAGCTCAGGGGTTTGAGGGGAGACCTGGGCAGGGGAGTGGGAGAGGTAGAGAAAGTAGGCCTATGTGCTTCGAAAGAGTCTGGGGATGGAGGAAAATCTAAAGTGTAAGAAGAACCCATCTCATCGACCATCAGAAAGAACTCCTAATGAACTCTCCTTTTAGTGTCAATATGGAGGATGTCTGGGTATATAGAGTTGGCTGGAGCATGATGTCGAGCAGTACAGATAAGCGGTATCAGAGCATGTGTGTCACTAGGTCTCTCCCTGAGGAGTCTTTAGTGCTGCTGATCCCTTTTGATATAATGGAGTTGAGGGGATTAGTGGACCCCAAGCAGCATATTAAATCAGCTGCTTCTGCTACAGACTTGATCCCTTTCTTTTCTCTCTTCCTCTCCCTCCCTCTTTCCCCCTCTCACGTACTCCTTTCGTTTTTCAGGTGTTCACTGTGTGGCTATGTGTGCAGTCACCCTCCGTCCCTCAAGTCTCACATGTGGAAGCACGCTGGCGATCAGAACTACAACTACGAGCAGGTGAACAAGGCCATCAACGAGGCCATCTCCCAGAGCGTCCGGTGAGTAGGGGGTGATGGGGGTTTGGAGTTTTAACGGCCTGCCTTTACCATCTGTAAAGCTTCTAGTCAGACTGAAGCCTATGTTTGGGTCCCAGTGAACCAGGATGTGTAGGGTCATGTCTCTGTCTTGATGGTGAGCCTGCTCTCTCCCTGGCTGTAGTTCCCCCAGTGCCCCGCAGAAGGTTTCAGCAGTGGCAGAGCAGTCTGGTGTGGTGCAGGGTGGGAAGAAGGAGAGGGTCTTTGTGGACCCAGCCCCCCTAGCAGAGGTTCCTGTGGACAGTGTGGTTGGCGGTGGCTCAGGGCCAACAACGGAGCTCATCCAGTGGTCCTCCAGAGAGCAGGCCCCACAGAGCGACACCCCCCAAGGGAAGGAGGGGGTCCAGTCCCGGGCCGGCATGGAGTATTGTGTGCTGTTGTTCTGCTGCTGTATCTGTGGCTTTGAGTCTACCAGCAAGGAGAGACTCATGGAGCACATGAAGGAACATGAGGGAGACATCATCAGCATCATCCTGAACAAGGAGCAGCAGGGAGCAGCCCAACCAGCAGAGGGCAGCACAGCACAGTGAGACAGCATTTACCCCCCACCTACCCCTCCCCTTACCCCAACAAAGAACCAGGAACCTATCCAATCACTTACACTGAGTCTGATTTAAAAGGGAAGTACTATACCGCGCATCTTGTTTTCTGGTTCTTAATTTTATGTACTTAACAGAAGGTTACAAAAAGTGTATCAGTTGGAGCTCAGACATACAGAAAATTGGAAAACTCCAATTTCAAGGCGTTGCAGTAAAATGTTCAACCTGAACAAGTTCAGACACATTTAATACCTCAGAAAACAGACATTTTCAAATGGAGCTCAGTCCATTCTACTCAGCAAACATATATTGACCACATGGCAGCTTTTGTATTAAAATACTGTAATATAATTTAATATATTTAATCCTTCACATTTGTAGTGTATCTGTGGCACCTGCACTAGGCTATACAGAGCTGCCATCTACTTGCATGTTGTGTTCATCATAGCTATATTCAAAATGGGTTAATACAAGCTGGTCTCAGAGCATTTCTTATTATTCTGTACATAAATCTGAGACGATCGATATTTTGCAAATTTGTAACGGCTAACGTTAGCCACCTAGCTAGAATTCGTAACATTGCGTACGTTTAGCAAATTCATAACATGTTGTGTGTTTTGCAAATTCGTAACCTTGAATACAAATTGTAGTTAACATATTATTACGAATGGATGTGTGACTTCCACAAATGAATACATACCATACGAAATGTAACATATCATACCAATTTGAGTGTCCTGGATTTACGTTTACGATGTTACGTCTAGTCTATGAGACCAGGCTGGTTAATACTATGTATCAATGTAGGCCTATGCTGTTGGTTTCCGTTATGTCGAATCAAAGGAAAATACTTATTTTTATTTAATTCACTGTTTGATTCTATTTTGACCTATTGGACCTCTGGTACGTTATGGTAATGATGGGTCACTTGAGAGTGGTTTCCTAAAGCTGTAGGATAGATAGGCTGGTAACAAGTTATTGTTTTACCAACATTCACCACGGCGTCAAGGCTTCTTGAGGCAGAACTAGGTTAGGGAGGAATTTTTAAGGTATGATCAGTCAATTATGGTGCATATTAGTGGTCATATTAGACCCAGGTGTTATGGTCATATTAGACCCAGGTGTTATGGTGGAGAGATGGTAAATGGACAATCATTGAACTTTGATTGCAGCCAACACCCAACTGTGTTTAGCTTAGGCTACTTGTAGTTACTTTAGTGAACGTATTACTATTCTGATTACGATAATCATTTCTAGATTCATGTTTTAGCAAAATAATTGCATAGTTGATCACTTGAATATGTTAAGCAGTTTCCAAAGTTTCTCCATATAGGCCTAGCACTTGTAGATAATGGATGGCTGGAGTGATTGACATCCTAGCACAGAGCGGTGTGCTAGTATACTAAACCTATTCACGAACCTGCTATTCCTAAATCTGTGTGCTGTATTAACCAATAGCGGAGGGTGATACAGTGGGGCAAAAAAGTATTTAGTCAGCCACCAATTGTGCAAGTTCTCCCACTTAAAAAGATGAGAGAGGCCTGTAATTTTCATCATAGGTACACTTCAACTATGACAGACAAAATGAGAAAAAAAATCCAGAAAATCACATTGTAGGATTTTTAATGAATTTATTTGCAAATTATGGTGGAAAATAAGTATTTGGTCACCTACAAACAAGCAAGATTTATGGCTCTCACAGACCTGTAACTTCTTCTTTAAGAGGCTCCTCTGTCCTCCACTCGTTACCTGTATTAATGGCACCTGTTTGAACTTGTTATCAGTATAAAAGACACCTGTCCACAACCTCAAACAGTCACACTCCAAACTCCACTATGGCCAAGACCAAAGAGCTGTCAAAGGACACCAGAAACAAAATTGTAGACCTGCACCAGGCTGGGAAGACTGAATCTGCAATAGGTAAGCAGCTTGGTTTGAAGAAATCAACTGTGGGAGCAATTATTAGGAAATGGAAGACATACAAGACCACTGATAATCTCCCTCGATCTGGGGCTCCACGCAAGATCTCACCCCGTGGGGTCAAAATGATCACAAGAACGGTGAGCAAAAATCCCAGAACCACACGGGGGGGACCTAGTGAATGACCTGCAGAGAGCTGGGACCAAAGTAACAAAGCCTACCATCAGTAACACACTACGCCGCCAGGGACTCAAATCCTGCAGTTCCAGACGTGTCCCCCTGCTTAAGCCAGTACATGTCCAGGCCCGTCTGAAGTTTGCTAGAGAGCATTTGGATGATCCAGAAGAAGATTGGGAGAATGTCATATGGTCAGATGAAACCAAAATAGAACTTTTTGGTAAAAACTCAACTCGTCGTGTTTGGAGGACAAAGAATGCTGAGTTGCATCCAAAGAACACCATACCTACTGTGAAGCATGGGGGTGGAAACATCATGCTTTGGGGCTGTTTTTCTGCAAAGGGACCAGGACGACTGATCCGTGTAAAGGAAAGAATGAATGGGGCCATGTATCGTGAGATTTTGAGTGAAAACCTCCTTCCATCAGCAAGGGCATTGAAGATGAAACGTGGCTGGGTCTTTCAGCATGACAATGATCCCAAACACACTGCCCGGGCAACGAAGGAGTGGCTTCGTAAGAAGCATTTCAAAGGACCTGGAGTGGCCTAGCCAGTCTCCAGATCTCAACCTCATAGAAAATCTTTGGAGGGAGTTGAAAGTCTGTGTTGCCCAGCAACAGCCCCAAAACATCACTGCTCTAGAGGAGACCTGCATGGAGGAATGGGCCAAAATACCAGCAACAGTGTGTGTGAACCTTGTGAAGACTTACAGAAAACGTTTGACCTCTGTCATTGCCAACAAAAGGGTATATAACAAAGTATTGAGAAACTTTTGTTATTGACCAAATACTTATTTTCCACCATAATTTGCAAATAAATAAATTACAGGCCTCATCTTTTTAAGTGGGAGAACTTGCACAATTGGTGGCTGACTAAATACTTTTTTGCCCCACTGTATATGAACAGCTTTTCAAGTGATGGGCCTATGTGACTGTAGACTGACATTGAAAAGGTGTTTTCCGTTTGACTACCTCTGCTAAAGTATTTCCAAACTTCACTCACCGTTCCATTTAGTTTCACACTAAACATGCTTGGTATGCAGAGTGGTGACTTGGAAATCATTTCCATGCCCTTACTGTTTTTATGTAGACAGATAGGTGTAGGGAATTATGATCAAATTAAATATCCATAATTCATGGGATTTCTGGATTGCGTTTGTGTAGCTCAGTGTATCAAATAAATGAAATCATTATCTTCTGCACGCTGAAATTCTCATTATAATGGCAGATTATTCTCACGTTAATTTACAATTCAAAGTACTAATGACAGGAAGACCGTGACGGTCTGCATTTAAACCGCACTTAACCCCCCCCCCCCCCCCCCCCATTTACATAGTTTGCATTTTAATGAGTGGTTCAGTGAATTAAAGTAAGAGACAAGCAAGCAGAACCTCATGCTGATCATAGGCCACTTTCTGCTACGTATAATCTATCAGGGTTTATGACAGCAGCTTCATATGATTCTATTAGTTGACGTACTGTCGTGCAGTTTCTTACTGTATCTTTCTGAGGGCCTAATGATCTTCTTACCGATGCAGACCATGAGACAGAGGGGATACAGTGGGGAAAGGGAAGTGACTATGGGCCTAAGTGAATTGATTGGTGGTTTTGGGTCAGATGTGCAAATAGTTTTGGATAGATCTGACATCGTATTTCTTGTGGGAAAGCTTCAGGTTATTTTAATGTTCATTTTACCCATGCAGAGTTGGCAAAATGTCATTTGTGAAGCCAGTTTAATCTTTCAGGAGGGCTTATCTTTTGTTTGTTTTGTTCACTATTTACGTTGTCACATGTAGGAACTTGAAGCCTTAGATCCAGGACTAAATCTGTTCATTTTATGAGTGTTGAGTGTGAAGAACACATCGGCGTTGCGGTTGTTAACACTCAAACTGGTGCGCCTGGCACCTACTACCAGACGCCGTTCAAAGGCACTTCAATATTTTGTGTTGCCCAATCACCCTCTGAATGGCACACATACACAATCCATGACTAAATTGTGCTAATACATTTGTTCGGTAGTTTATGTCCAGTCTGCTGGCGAAATTGCATACTCAATTAGATATACTACTATGCTTATTAATCTCTTATACTACTTGTTATTTGTCTATTTGATTTGGAAATGTTAGATTTCAGATGGTGATGCATCCATGTGAGTCTACCACTCTGGCTTTCATTTCAGAAATTAGGTGATGAACTGACATGAGAACCTGGATGGGAGGGAAAAGTTCTTATAGGGTCTGTGACATCTGATGTGGATGACTTTGACATGTTCTTTGTTTGACTTAACCAACCCTTATCCCCAGGTCCCTACTCATTCAACTACAGGGTGCCATGTGATGGGTAACCGTCAATAGATTGTGCATTTTCAAAGACATTTTAATGTGCTATTTTTGCTCATCCTGTCAACGTTTGTGCCTTTTTTTGATTCGAGTCTCTAAGAGAGTCTCTCGTAGTCATTAGCTAGCTATTTGTTATAGGCTATGTCTGCCCGTGGGTGCTGTTGTGCGCCCATCTGTTCAGAATGATAATCCAAGGAGGTCATGGGTGTTATTCAGTCAAAGCTGAATAGCCTCTGTAACGCCACCCCTTGCTCTGTGATGTATCCCACACACTGGTTGGAGCAACGTTGTCTCCACATTTCAATACAATTACATTGAACCAACGTGGGATAGATGTTGAATTGACGTCAGTGCCCAGTGGAATGGATCTGTACATAATTAGTTGAAATACTGTAGTATTGCAAACTGACATTTTTTTAATAATCTATTTTTTAAATATATTGTAAAGAAAAAACACTAAGTCCATGTTTTTTTGTTGTTGAAATAAATACATTTGCTAAAATGTTGGAAAATGGGTGTGCTTTTTAATTGGCTATAATGTATTTGCGGGGAGTGATATTTTAATTTATTTTTTACACTGAGCTGCATGCATTTCAAGCCAAAGGAGAGAAGGTGATATCTCTCACTTTTACACTGTTAACGATGTTCAGTGCTTAACTTGTTTCAAGTTCTGTGTGTATTTGCTCCGTAGGCCACAGAGCGATGCTTGCTATCTATTTATTTTGTGCATCATAGACAGTATTATGTCATAACTTTGCCAATGTATTTTTGTAATAAATACTTTGTGGATGAACTGTGGTTGTTTTTCTATTGGACAAGTGTATGGGTCATTCCATATGATTTTTTTAATCACTTTTTGACTGTACCCCTTTTGATTTGAACGAAACCTTCCATACATGTTTGCCCATGGTAGAAGTGGTCAGAAAGGGACATGTTGGACCTGCATACCAAAACATTCAGGAGTTAAAGGTGCTAAAAGTTGAACATTTTGCATACCCCACCCTACCATGAGAGTCATGTCTTCATTACTGAAAAATATAAACGGTTGAGTTTGATATCATTTGAAAGTTTACAAACAAGGTTGTCAAACTATTTTATTTATTGAAAAAGTTTTTAGTAAAATTGTCATTTTTTTACCTTTTTTTGTTAATTGTTACTAAACTTCAAAAAATTTGTTTATAATCATATGCACAGTGTACAAAATATTAGGAACACCTTCCTAATATTAAGCTGCACCAATTTTTGTCCTCAGAACACCCTCAATTTGTCGGGGCATGGACTCTACAAAGTGTCAAACGAGTTCCACAGGGATGCTGGCCCATGTTGACTCCAATGCTTCCCACAGTTGTCAAGTTGGTTGGATGTCCTTTGGAAACCAAGTGTGAAAAACCCAGCAGTGTTGCAGTTCTTGACACTCAAACCGGTGCACCTGGCACCTACTACCATGTCCCGTTCAAAGGCACTTACATCTTTTGTCTTGCCCATTCACCCTCTGAATGGCACATTATACACAATCCATGTCTCAACTGTCTCGAGGGTTAAACATTCATTCTTTAACCTGTCTCCTCCCCTTCGTCTACACTGATTTGAAGTGGATTTAACAAGTGACATCAATACGGGATCATAGCATACCCCTGATCAGTCTGTCATGGCTTAGACCCTATTTTACATCGTCAGAGGTGTTTGTTTTGCCCCTACCTTCGTTTTAGACACAGCATGCTCTTGAATACAGGGTGGGTGTCATGTTCTGCATGATGAATACTAAAATGTGAGCACAAAAATGTTACCTTTCAAATGATATCACAAAGATGGTTGGAGGTCCAAACGTCAGATAATGTTGACTTGAGTGAGAATATCAATTGTTTAAATTATACTGTCACTCTTCCTTAGGAAACCTATTGACATAATGGAAATATAGATCATATATCAATTTCCTTTCAAGTTGACATTTGACGGTGGGTGTACCAGCAGCCATCTTTCTGGTAGTAATTGGAAGTTTATATTTCAATTCAATTTTAATTTCAACAGTGTACCTGCTAAATTGGAGTGGTCTGAAGGAATATGTCCAATCAATTGAATTTACCACAGGTGGACTCCAAGTTGTAGAAACATCTCAGAGATGCTCAATGGAAACAATGGGTAAGGGCTATGACCAAGAAGGAGAGTGATGGAGTGCTGCATCAGATGACCTGGCCTCCACAATCACTCAACGGCAACCCAATTGAGATGGTTTGGGATGAGTTGGACCGCGGAGTGAAGGAAAAGCATCCAACAAGTGCTCAGCATATGTGGGAACTCCTTCAAGACTGTTGTAAAAAGCATTCCAGGTGAAGCTGGTTGAGAGAATGCCAAGACTGCAAAGCTGTCATCAAGGCAAAGGGTGGCTACTTTGAAGAATCTCAACTATAAAATATATTTTGACTTGTCTAACACTTTTTTGGTTACTACATGATTCCATATGTGTTATTTCATAGTTTTGATGTCTTCACTATTATTCTACAATGTTGAACATAGAAAAAATAAAGAAAAACCCTTGTAAGAGTAGGTGTGTCAAAACTTTTGATTGGTATAGTATATATATAAAAAAAAAAAACAGAAGTCATGTTTTTGACTGCACTGGGCCTTCAAAAAACGTTTTTTCATTAAATTATAAAATAGTTTGACAACCTTGTTTGTAAGTTTTCCAATGATATCAAACTCAACTGTTTATCTTTTTCAGTAATGAAGACATGGATGTGTCATGGTAGGGTGGGGTATGCAAATGGGTCAACTTTGAGCACCTTTAATCCTGAATGTTTTCAGGTCCAACATGTCACTTTCTGACCACTTCTACCATGGGCAAACATGTATGGAAGGTTTCATTCATCACTGGACCTCCTGCCTTAAAGTGGGAATTGCATTTTGTACTTTTAAATGAATGACATGTACCCATTGATTCTTAAAGAATATACACTATACATGCAAAAGTATGTGGATACCCCTTCAAATGGGTGGTTTTTGGCTATTTCATCCACACCCATTGCTGACAGGTGTATAAAATTGAGCACACAGCCATGCAATATCCATAGACAAACATTGACAGTAGAATAGCCTTACTGAAGAGGTGAGTGACTTTCAATGTGGCACCGTCATAGGATGCTACCTTTCCCACAAGTCAGTGTGTCAAATTTCTACCCTGCTAGAGCTGCCCTGATCAACTGTAAGTGCTGTTATTGTGAAGTAGAAACGTCTAGGAGCCACAACGGCTCAGCCGCGAAGTGGTAGGCCACAAAGAAGGGGACTGCCATTGGACTCTGGAGCAGTGGAAACGCGTTCTCTGGAGTGAGGAATCACGCTTCACCATCTGGCAGTCCAACGGACGAATCTGGGTATGGCGGATTCCAGAAGAGCGCTACCTGCCCCAATGCCTAGTGCCAACTGTACAGTTTGGTGGAGGAGGAATAATGGTCTGCATCTGTTTTTCATGTTTCGGGATGGCCCCTTAGTTCCAGTGAAGGGAAATCTTAAAGCTACAGCTTACACTGACATTCTAGATGATTATGTGCTTCCAATTTTGTTGCAACAGTTTGGGGAAGACCCTTTTCTGTTTTAGCATGTCAATGCCGCCGTGCACAAAGCGAGGTCCATACAGAAATGGTTTGTCGAGATCGGTGTGGAATAACTTGAATGGCCTGCACAGAGTCCTGACCTCAACCCCATCGAACACATTTGTCATGAATTGGAATGCCGACTGTGAGCCAGGCCTAATCGCCCAACATCAGTGCCCGACCTCCCTAATGCTCTTGTGGCTGAATGGAAGCAAGTCCCCGCAGCAATGTTCCAACATCTAGTGGAAAGCCTTCCCAGAATAGTGGAGGCTGTTGTAGCAGCAAAAGGAGAACCAACTCCACATTAATGCCCATGATTTTCAACGTGTCCACATACTTTTGGTCATGTAGTGTAACTTGTAAATACCTCATGAGCTTAGTTCAACTGTCCTACCCCATCAGAACCCAAAATATAATATTGTAACAATGTAATTGTAAACAAACACTGCATTGCCTCAAAACATGGTTGAAACTATACTTTTGATACAATGGATTTTCAGTCTTTGCCTCCATACCACTGAATTTGAGAGTGGCTTCATTTCTCCAGCCCCTTTCCTCAGCTTTTTACCAAAACAGGGGCAGGGTGTCGCATTGTTATTGTTTCTACTGCAGACTGTCTTTTTAAATTCTACCACAGAAGCTACATGTTAGATAAGCACATCCATCAACATGGGTGTTCCCCATCTCATAGTGGTAACACTAGTTTTGCACTACAGAGGGAAGAAGCAAGCTGACTGTATTGCAAGGTGCTACCAGTGTTATTTTCAGGTTCACATTTAGGCTAATTCAATCCTAGGCTCACAGACAGTGTGGGGGTATCCAGACAATATTAAACTGTAGATGAGCATAGCAAATTGATCTGGAATTGAACTCAATATGGTAAGGGAAGCTTTCTTTTCATATGGTTGTGCTTCTCCCCTCTAAAGTGCTGTAACCCCGGGCTGCTAGTGTAGTGATAAGCAGAGGATGGATTCTCCTCATTGGGAATCAGAATGTCTGCTTTTATAATCCCTTCATTTTACATGAAACCCTGACCACCTCTCAGAGCAGCTAAGAAAAATAATTTCACCAACTCACTCGTTTACAAGATCAAGCTTTTACCTAAACCTTTAATGGGCCCCGTGAAAGTGGAGATCAAGACAAAATTGAAAAAAATTAAGAAAAGAAGGACTCTGGATTCACACTCAATTCAAGTGACTTTTAGGCCTTTACAGTTTAGGTCCCAAATTGCCAAGCTCTAAAACCTCTCTTTTGTGTTCAAGTAAGTAAAAAGAAGAAATCACAGAGAATGTTCTATCCCATGGCTTAAGCATTCCAATAGGGTCTTCTGGGAAAGATGAAGGTTTAACTTTTATAGGCCAAGGCCTTTCACTCGCAGTCTTACTTCTTGAACTTCCCAGAGATGGCATGAGTGAGTTGGGGAATTGAGAGAAGATGAGCAAGGGAGAGAGTGCGCAACCTACTTTTCCTTTGTGCTTATCAAGAAAGAAACCAAGACAAACAAGCACCTTCCATGAAAAAAAGGATAGCCATTAAACATTTACGCCTTTCTTCCCCCATAATCCTGTGCTCCTACAAGCGGCAAGCCAATTTATTTTCTTAAATCTCTTTGATAATCTTCAGCCCTTTCATGTCAGCAGCTGCACTTTCTATTTTTTCCATCTGGATGCCCAGAGATTTCTCTCTTGTCCTCTACAATGTCTGATATCTCAAAGAAATTCTATGGGGTCTCCATACAATGTAATGATTCAATTTGGACTTGTTTACTCCCCATCTTGGAGTGACATAACTTGATCTTTAAAAATGTATATGTCACAATAAATTATGGAGTGGTCATTATTTCAGATCGATGTAGTGAATATTGGGTAATGTAAGTACAGTGAGGGGGAAAAGTATTTGATCCCCTGCTGATTTTGTACGTTTGCCCACTGACAAAGAAATGATCAGTCTATAATTTTAATGGTAGGTTTATTTGAACAGTGAGAGACAGAATAACAACAAAAAAATCCAGAAAAACGCATGTCAAAAATGTTATGAATTGATTTGCATTTTAATGAGGGAAATAAGTATTTGACCCCTCTGCAAAACATGACTTAGTACTTGGTGGCAAAACCCTTGTTGGCAATCACAGAGGTCAGACGTTTCTTGTAGTTGGCCACCAGGTTTGCACACATCTCAGGAGGGATTTTGTACCACTCCTCTTTGCAGATCTTCTTCAAGTCATTAAGGTTTCGAGGCTGACGTTTGGCAACTCGAACCTTCTGCTCCCTCCACAGATTTTTTATGGGATTAAGGTCTGGAGACTGGCTAGGCCACTCCAGGACCTTAATGTGCTTCTTCTTGAGCCACTCCTTTGTTGCCTTGGCCGTGTGTTTTGGGTCATTGTCATGCTGGAATAACCATCCACGGCCCATTTTCAATACCCTGGCTGAGGGAAGGAGGTTTTCACCCAAGATTTGACGGTACATGGCCCCGTCCATCGTCCCTTTGATGCGGTGAAGTTGTCCTGTCCCCTTAGCAGAAAAAGCATAATGTTTCCACCTCCATGTTTGACGGTGGGGATGGTGTTCTTGGGGTCATAGGCAGCATTCCTCCTCCTCCAAACACGGCAAGTTGAGTTGATGCCAAAGAACTCCATTTTGGTCTCATCTGACCACAACACTTTCACCCATTTGTCCTCTGAATCATTCAGATGTTCATTGGCAAACTTCAGACGGGCATGTATATGTGCTTTCTTGAGCAGGGGGACCTTGCGGGCGCTGCAGGATTTCAGTCCTTCACGGCGTAGTGTGTTACCAATTGTTTTCTTGATGACTATGGTCCCAGCTGCCTTGAGATCATTGACAAGATCCTCCTGTGTAGTTCTGGGCTGATTCCTCACCGTTCTCATGATCATTGCAACTCCACGAGGTGAGATCTTGCATGGAGCCCCAGGCTGAGGGAGATTGACAGTTCCTTTGTGTTTCTTCCATTTGCGAATAATCGCAGAAGCTGTTGTCACCTTCTCACCAAGCTGCTTGGCGATGGTCTTGTAGCCCATTCCAGCCTTGTGTAGGTCTACAATCTTGTCCCTGACATCCTTGGAGAGCTCTTTGGTCTTGGCCATGGTGGAGAGTTTGGAATCTGATTGATTGATTGCTTCTGTGGACAGGTATCTTTTATACAGGTAAGAAACTGAGATTAGGAGCACTCCCTTTAAGAGTGTGCTCCTAATCTCAGCTCGTTACCTGTATGAAAGACACCTGGGAGCCAGAAATCTTTCTGATTGAGAGGGGGTCAAATACTTATTTCCCTCATTAAAATGCAAATCAATTTATAACATTTTTGACATGCGTTTTTCTGGATATTTTTGTTGTTATTCTGTCTCTCACTGTTCAAATAAACCTACCATTAAAATTATAGACTGATCATTTCTTTGTCAGTGGGCAAACGTACAAAATCAGCAGGGGATCAAATACTTTTTTCCCTCACTGTATGAGATGTATTCTAATGGGGACTTTCAGATTAAAATAACAACCAGGCCAAAGAATAGGCTATGCGCTGTCCTGGGGTTTATGGGGAATTCATTTCCACCAATGGGGATGTATTCATTTTAAGGATAATAAAGATGACATGCAATTGAATTAACTATTTTCATAAGGAACTGGTACAGTATTTAATAATAACTACCCAACAATATACAATACACAAAATATATCAATATCAAACCGAAAAACTTGCCCTTTGCAACCAACAAATCAATGTATAAAAAATGTGTGACAAAGTGTGAGTGTGTACGTGTGTATGTTCTCTGCATAATTCTGACATTTAAAGCACCTAAAATAAAAACACATGCTCTCCCTGTAAAAATAAATAATTCAATAATATAATATTAGGGATTCGTTGCACTATTCATAAATAATTAGTATCAGCATATGCCTCACAACCATAAGCATACATTTATTTGCTACTATTATCATCACCTGTTATCTGTACAATATTTACACATACCATACAAGTCTAAATGTTTGGACACACCTACTCATTCTAGGGTTTTTCTTTATTTTTACTATTTTCTACATTGTAGAATATTAGTGAAGATGTCAACAATATGAAATAACACATACGGAATCATGTAGAAACCAAAAAAGTGTTAAACATATCAACATTTGAGATTCTTCAAAGTAGCCACCTTTTGCCTTGATGACAGCTTTGCACACTCTATGCATTCACTCAACCAGTTTCATGAAGTAGTCACCTGGAATGCATTTCAATAAACAGGTGTGCCTTGTTAAAAGTTAATTTGTGGAATTTCTTTCCTTCTTAATGCGTTTGAGCCAATCAGTTGTGTTGTGACAAGGTAGGGTTGGTATACAGAAGATAGCCCTATTTGGTAAAAGACCAAGTCAATTTTATGGCAAGAACAGCTCAAATAAGCAAAGGGAAACGACAGTCCATCATTACTTTAAGGCATGAAGGTCAGTCAATACAGAACATTTCAAGAATTTTGAGTGTGTAGTTGTAAAAACCATGTGCTATGATGAAACTGGCTCTCATGAGGAATCAAGCCTTCATGGTCGAATTGCTGCAAAGAAACAACTACTAGAGGTTTCACCAATAATAAGAAGAGACTTGCTTGGACCAAGAAACATGAGCAATGGACATTAGACCGGTGGAAATCTGTCCTTTGGTCTGATGAGTCCAAATGTGAGATTTTTGGTTGCAACCGCCGTGCCTTTGTGAGATGCAGAGTAGGTGAACAGATGATCTCCACATGTGTGGTTCCCACCGTGAAGCATGGAGGAGGGGGTGTGGGGGTGCTTAGCTGGTGACACTGTCTGTGATTTATTTAGAATTCAAGGCACACTTAACCAAAATGGCTACCAGAGCATTCTGCAGCGATACGCTATCCCATCTGATTTGCACTTAGTGTGACTATCAATTGTTTTTCAACAGGACAATGACCCAACACACCTCCCGGCTGTGTAAGGGCTATTTGACCAAGAAGGAGAGTGGAGTACTGCATCAGATGACCTGGCCTCCACAATCACCCGACCTCAACCCAATCGAGATTGTTTGGGATGAGTTGGAACGCCGAGTGAAGGAAAAGCAGCCAACAAGTCCTCAGCATATGTGGGAACTCCTTCAAGACTGTTGAAAAAGCATTCCAGTTGAAGCTGGTTGAGAGAATACCAAGCGTGTGCAAAGCTGTCATCAAGGCAAAGGGTGGCTACTTTGAAGAATTTCAAATATAAAATATATTTTGATTTGTTTAGTGGTGGTGGTACTTAGGCTACATTCTGGATGTAAGATGTATACAAACGGTTTACAACTGTGTGAGTTGCTGTCTTTTTTAATTGATGTTGACATTCAGGTTAATAATGTGCTATTGTGTGTTCTGTGTATCGATTTTTGTAGGACCAGAATTATACATATTTATTTATTCATTATACATAAAAAAGTAGCAGTTTGTCGTCTCTGCATATTAACCAAATATTTCCCCCCCTTTGTTTCAAGTTTCTCTCGTTGTTTCAAGCCTGTATTCGACTAAACTAGAGACTCTACGCATGTATCGAGTGTCCGTGGGAGGGAGAGAGTAGAAACCTTTGGACATCCGATAAGGGATTGCAAGCACTGTCGAGGGTGAGGCTTAAATGTATGAACAAGTGTAATCAAATCCTTTTTGTTGCTATCAAAAGCGAAATTCATTATCGAGCGAGCATGAAACCGATGCTGATGCTGTCCATTCGAAGAGACCGAGATTAGCGAGTGATGGGATCTGATATTTCATTACATTCTAGCAGCGGCGTGAGTAGGAAATGCCGCTGCAACCCAGGCCTGTGTGAATGAATGAAAACAGCGAATGAATGAAAAGCATGAGACAATTGTGTAGTTTGTTTTGCGGATTTTCATGGTTTACCACAATTTTTTTTGTGTTTAGTTGTTTTTCTTTTTGCAAAATTGTAACGGTAGCATAGGACGATGGAGACGCGACACACTTTCGATAGATGACATCGGGGGACACGTTGAATTTGCAGTCCGACCCATGGGGTAACGGTGTAAACATTGTTTGCTGTTCAAATTAAGTCAATAGTACCTATACAATGACACATGATAAATATGACAGATGCTTTGCATTATACAAATCCATAGCCTATATAGGATGGGATATCATTGGACAATAGCCTACTGAAGGAGGCAATGAGCCACATTCAGTCTCGCAGCATCACACTTTGATGTTGTTTTAACTGGTCTTTTTTTAAAATTGTGTTTGAATGGATGGTTCCCTCTTCGCATGTTAGGCATTTAAATGTACGTTATGCTCCCTCTCTCTCTCTGTGTGTGGTGTAAATGTACATTCACTTACTATGTACCTATGTTTGTCCTCTTGTTGTGTGCCTTTCTTTGTTTGCTGAAATCCATACTTTTTAATAAAATGTTAATCAAATACAACTGAGTTGAGTGTCAATTCGCAGGTGTGCCGAGTTGCTATCTTAGAGCAACAGCAATGAGGAAACAGCCTGATTGTATTTGATTAACGTTTTATTAAAAAGTATGGATTTCAGCAAACAAAGGCATTCAACAACAGGATAAACATAGGTAAGGGTTTAAGAATTAAACATGTTTATGTATCAGCGCATAGCAATTAGAGAATCGAAGGAGTCAGAGATATATATATATTTTTGAAATCTAGTCTGGTCTCAACTCCGTGGAGGAGTTCAGGTACTTGGCTGTGTGTGTACGTCCCTATCTTGTGTGAAAGACTAATAGCTGCCCCTCCTTTTTCAGTGAGCCACCATGACTGCCCTTAGGCAGAGGAAGGGCAGCAAAGGAAGTAAGGAGCCTGGTCCAGAAGTCCTGAACCAGAGGTTCAACCCTTCAGCAGAGCCTTTAGAGAGGTCTTCAGATGGTTAGTGTCATGCTCAGTGTTTACATTTTGCTGATGGAGCCATCCAACTGGTACCTTTTGCGTGTCTCCACCCATTTGAATGTTGTCAAGGAGGGTGGTCACATGTGTTGCGAAGCAGAGGTTCACTGGTTTGAGACCAGTATGGGGCAGTCAGACAGTGGAGGAAGCTAAGCTGTTAGCAGCACAACGATCCCAGTTACATATACACATAATATAGAAATGAGGACATGACACATTGCTTTTGTTTCTTATAACCCATACATAACTTTATTGCTGAAATACTATCTTGCCATTTGTTCTCATCATTTCTCTATGTTGAATGCATGCTTCATAGCTTACATTGTAACAGTCACTGGTATAATTTAACTCCATCTAACTTTAATTTAACCGTGATTATCAACAAACAGTAAAAGTTCTAATATAATGTCTTGTTTACCGCCGTGTTGCTGTAGTTACGAGCACCATGTCTGCACAGCATGGATGCCGGCCGTGTTCTGGTAAAGGTCAAAGCGGAATTCCAAAACTGAAGTATGGTTCCAGAGAGGCATTGGGAAATGCTAACCCTCTATTCACCGCGGGGGAACTCTTTTCCCTTGACGTGTTAAAATAGCAATAGCAAAGCACCTTTCATTCATTGATTTTAATGCTAAAATAACTATTTAAAATCTGATCAATACGTTTTAAACTTTAGCTCATGACGATGTGTATTTAAAATGAATGTTTTGCGAACCTCCCTTCAGGTAGAGAATGGCACTGGCTACTCCCCATATATTCTCTCTGTCCCTTGTCAGTTAAGCTATGTACGTTCTGTTCCTGCACCTTAGATCTGCTGTTTTCTTTTTTTAAGTTGAGACTTTAGAACAGTTGAGACTTAATTTATCCGGTTGTCTATTTTAAAGCACTTTGGTTTATTTTCTCTAGTCATCATTTGTATTTAGCAAATTTGAAAAATAAAACCCTTACGTTGTTTGCACCCTATCTCAGTGTCTCTCGTTGCCTCCTTGGTCATCCCTAACATGGTGGCAGTGGTGGGACGACCAGTAGAAGGCACTGAGTAGAGGTAGTTTAGCTTAGATACATTGTTTCTCTTTTTGTTTTTGACAAAACAAGAGAACTAAACCATGGGACCGAAAAGGGACAAACCAGGACCGGCACCACCTCTCCATGTGGAAGGTGTGGCCAAAGACGGAGGTGAATGAGGAGAGCCCATACCAGACAATCCAGGTGGGACCTCATTGGAGGAGTTGACCCTCCTGTTCAGGTGTGCGACATCAGGCTAAAACGGGAGGCCGATCGACAGGCGCAAAGGTGGAAAGCAATGCAGCACCAATTCAGGCTTCTGCAGCTGGAGGAATAGAGCAGGATGACCCCTGTCCCTGACCAGGCACTAGGTGGCTCTTCTGAGGTCGATGGCAGGGACACTGACCTAGGAGCTGCAGGCTCCCTCCCTGGTGGCCCTCTGGGCCCTGATGACCTTAAACCCGATCAGACTGACCAGTATCCTTCCCCATCTCACCCAAGTCCACGTACAGGTCCGTATCGGGTCCAAGAGTCCAGGTTAAAGCAGTTAAATGACAATGATGACATTATCTAACCACTTTCGAGAGATTTACAATACTATGTCGGTGGACAAAAGCAGACAGGGCAATCAGATTGATCACATTGCTTACTGGTAAGGCTAGGAGTGCTTATGTTCACATGGACATTACTGAGTCACTAGTCAATGCTAAAGTTAAAGAAGGCTGTCCTAGCATAGTACAGTATCAACCCAGAGACCTACAGACAGCTTTTCCGCTCCCTGGAGGTAGAGGCAGAGGAGACGTCCAAGGAGCTCTATGTCCTTTTGAAGGACTTTAATGGGTGCCGCCCGCTAACAAGACTGACGCAAGTAGGAAAGACTATTATCCTTGAACAGCACCTCCGCATGCTGGAGCTTTATGCGTGGACCAGGGAGCATGACACGGCAACCACTGCTGAATCTGCAGCCCATGCTGACACCTTTGTGGTCGCCCGATGCCGAGACCAACCCTGGAGTTATGCCACGTCACCCCGCTCCTCCGCTCTCTCCACTGGCTTCCAATTGAAGCTCGCATCCGCTACAAGACCATGGTGCTTGCCTACGGAGCTGTGAGGGGAACGGCACCTCAGTACCTTCAGGCTCTGATCAGGCCCTACACCCAAACAAGGGCACTGCGTTCATCCACCTCTGGCCTGCTCGCCTCCTTACCACTGAGGAAGTACAGTTCCCGCTCAGCCCCGTCAAAACTGTTCGCCGCTCTGGCACCCCAATGGTGGAACAAACTCCCTCACGACGCCAGGACAGCGGAGTCAATCACCACCTTCCGGAGACACCTGAAACCCCACCTCTTTAAGGAATACCTAGGATAGGATAAAGTAATCCTTCTGACCCCCCCCCCCCCCCCCCCCCCCCCCCCCCTTAAAAGATTTAGATGCACTATTGTAAAGTGGCTGTTCCACTGGATGTCATAAGGTGAATGCACCAATTTGTAAGTCGCTCTGGATAAGAGCGTCTGCTAAATGACTTAAATGTAAATGTAAATGTAAGTGGCAAGCAGCCAAAGAACTTCCAGAACCTAAAGACTACTCCAGCCATAGGCAAGCCTATCACTCCTGGGGATAGTCATTTTAGTCAAGGCCCTATCTCTAGGCCCCCAGGCAGAGCTCCCATGTGTTACCAGTGTGGTCAGGAAGGTCATACTAAGCCCTTCTGCCCCAGGAACAATGCCAAAGTAGCCCACGTGTGTTGTGCCAAGGCCAAAGGTCATTGAGCAGGGTGAGAATCCCCCTTTGCAGGACATTGCTGTTTCACTCAATGTCCAGGCTGTCAGGGCACTGGTAGACACCGGCAGACTGGTGCAAAATAGGTTGGGTTCCTACCCACATGTGGGACCAAGACTCTAAAGTTGCTATCCGGTATGTCCATGGTGACGAGAAACATTACCCCACAGCAGAGGTCTACTTGAAAGTGCAGGGGCAGTCTTATCTCCTCTTATCTTTCTTTTCAATAAAATATATTGATGTTAGTTTGGATTAGGTTCTGCCTGTTTGGAAATGTCAAAATGTTAAATTGTCAATACATTGCCCATTCCTTGAATGCGCATGAATGACCTTTTACCCCATGACACAACACATCTGTTTGGTGAGCAGACTTACTGTAGTGTTTTTCCCTGTAACTTATTTTTTTAATGGGGCAATCAGCAGTTGCTACATCCATTTTGGGATTTATAAATTATTAATGATATGTACCCATTTGATTCTTAAAGAATACAACTTATGAATGCCTCATGAGTTTAGTTCAACTGCCGTACCCTGTTAGAACCCAATATATATATATTTTTAATGTGATACAGTGAATATGAACAAACACTATATAACCTCAAAACATGGTTAAAACTTTCATGTTGATATCATGGATGGTCAGTCCTTGCATCCATAACTTTGAGAGTGGTTACATTTCTCCAGCTCCATCCATCAGCTTTTTACTGAAACGGGCAGAGAGATCACTTTGTTATTGTTTCTACAGCTTATTTCTGTTAAAAATGGCATCTGAAAGCAAAAGTAGTTTATTCAATATTAGATTATTATGTTGAACCAGAGCTATACAGTTGAAGTTAGAAGTTTACATACACTTAGGTTGGAGTCATTAAAACTAGTTTTTCAACCACTCCACAAATTTCTTGTTAACAAACTATAGTTTTGGCAAGTCGGTTAGGACATCTACTTTGTGCATGACACAAGTAATATTTCCAACAATTGTTTACAGACAGATTATTTAACTTATAATTCACTGTATCACAATTCTAGTGGGTCAGAAGTTTACATACACTAAGTTGACTGTGCCTATAAACAACTTGGAAAATTCCGGAAAATGATGTCATGGCTTTAGAAGCTTCTGATAGGCTAATTGACATCATTTGAGTCAATTGGAGGTGTACCTGTGGATGTATTTCAAGGCCTACCTTAAAACTCAATGACTCTTTGCTTGACATCATAGGAAAATCAAAAGAAATCAGCCAAGACCTCAGAAAAAGATTGTAGACCTCCACAAGTCTGGTTCATCCTTGGGAGCAATTTCCAAATGCCTGAAGGTACCACGTTCATCTGTACAAATAATAGTACGCAAGTATAAACACCATGGGACCATGCAGCCGTCATACCGCTCAGGAAGGAGACGCGTTCTGTCTTCTAGAGATGAAAGTACTTTAGTGTGAAAAGTGCAAATCAATCCCAGAACAACAGCAAAGGACCTTATGAAGATGCTGGAGGAAACAGGTACAAATGTATCTTTTTCCACAGTAAAACGAGTCCTATAACGACATAACCTGAAAGGCCGCTCAGCAAGGAAGAAGCCACTGCTACAAAACTGCCATAAAAAACCCAGACTACGGTTTGCAACTGCACATGGGGACAAAGATCTTACTTTTTGGAGAAATGTCCTCTGGTCTGATGAAACAAAAATAGAACTGACCATCGTTATGTTTGAAGGAAAAAGGGGGCGGCTTGCAAGCTGAAGAACACCATTCCAACCATGAAGCACGGGGGTGGCAGCATCATGTTGTGGTGGTGCTTTGCTGCAGGAGGGACTGGTGCACTTCACAAAATAGATGGCATCATGAGGCAGGACAATTATGTGGATATATTGAAGCAACATCTCAAGACATCAGTCAGCAAGTTAAAGCTTGGTCGCAAATGGGTCTTCCAAATGGACAATGACCCCAAGCATACTTCCAAAGTTGTGGCAAAATGGCTTAAGGACAACAAAGTCAAGGTATTGGAGTGGCCATCACAAAGCCCTGACCTCAATTCTATAGAAAATTTGTGGGCAGAACTGAAAAAGCGTGTGCGAGCAAGGAAGCCTACACACCTGACTCAGTTACACCAGCACTGTCAGGAGGAATGGGCCAAAATTCACCCAACTTATTGTGGGAAGCTTGTAAGGCTACCTGAAACGTTTGACCCAAGTTTAACAATTTAAAGGCAACGCTACCAAATACTAATTGAGTGTAATGTGAACTTCTGACCCACTGGGAATGTGTTGAAAGAAATAAAAGCTGAAATAAATAATTCTCTCTACTATTATTCTGACATTTCACATTCTTAAAATAAAGTGGTGATCCTAACTGACCTAAGAAAGGGAATTTTTACTCGGATTAAATGTCAGGAATTGTGAAAAACTGAGTTTAAATGTATTTAGCTAAGGTGTATGTAAACTTCCGACTTCAACTGTATACAGTAGGGATGCACGATATATCGGTGAGCATATCAGAAATGGCAGATATTAGCTAAAAATGCCAACATCGGCATTGGCCCGATGTCTAGTTTAACGGCAATGTGCAAAACCGAAGTCAAAGCTGACGTGCATACCTGTATAACATAGGTAGATGACGTAAAAAATACAGCGCTACACAGAACAAAAGCAGAAAAATACTAAGCGCACACTTCCAACAACTAAACAAGTTCAAGTCCAGCAGTCATTTGAAAGAGTAAGAACATTTCAGCGAGACAACTCAAAGGTGAAATCCATTAACGCCAAGATAATGGAATTCATTGCCCTTGACAATCAACCGTTCTCTGTCGTGGATGATGTTGGCTTTTGCCGACTGGTCGAGCACCGGTACACACTACCAAGTAGGTGCTATTTTTCAGATGTTGCCCTACCGGAGTTGCACAGTATTGTTGAAGCACATCCATGAGCTACTTGCTATGGGCGTCACTGCTATTAGCTTCATGACTGACATTTGGACCAGCGATGTCAGCCCCATGAGCATGCTGAGTCTGACAGCACAGTGAGTTGACGAGGATTTCGTACTGAGGAAAGCCATATTGCATGCTCAAGAATGTGCTGGTTCTCATACCGCTGCTACAATTTCAATGGCATTAGAGAACATGTTTGAAACATGAACACACTCCTAGCACCATCCAAACAACTGACTCGAGAAATAAGCTCATCAACTGCGTCTGCAGCAGACGTGATACCCTCTGTCATGGCATTGAAACGCCTGCTCAACAAAACTGCCGACACAGACCGTGGGGTTAAATCTTAGAAATGTATTTGAGCCTGTGAACAAGCTATTCATGGCATTCTCGCTAGGCCGCTTTACTGTGTCACTACTTCGATGCAGACAAGAAACAGGGTTTACCTGAAATGTTACATACACAGCTGGACAATATGAAAACGGACACAAGTGACAGTGCGCACTGAGGAAGAGCGGCCACGGACCGACATAGCTGAAACCTCACTGCTTGACATGTATGATGAAATCCTGGTTGAGAATGAAACGACTGAACAAATGAACAACGAAACAGCACAGCAAGTAAGTGAAAGAAATAGGTTTTGATGATGTTTTACTGGTAATGGGGACATACGTAAATGCCAACAAAATAACTTTTTGGTCAGTGTGGTGTGTGTGTGTGTGTGTGTGCAACCTTTTATTGGACTAGGCAAGTCAGTTAAGAACAAATTCTTATTTACAATGACTGCCTACCCCGGCCAAACCCGGACTACGCTAGACCAATTGTGCGCAGCCCTATGGGACTCCCGATCACGGCCGGATGTGATACAGCCTGGATTCGAACCAGGGCCTGTAGTGATGCCTCTTGTACTGAGATGCAGTGCCTTAGACCGCTGTGTCCGTGTGTGTGTGTGAAATATTTAACTGAACTAGAATGCTTAAAAGGCCGCATTTAAAAATATATATATCGGTTATCGTTTTTTTTTGTGCAAGGAAAATATCGGTATCGGCCCAAAAATGTAATTCCGGTGCATCTCTAATATACAGTATATAGAGAGAGTTCAGCCAATGCGGTTGAACGTTCTGAGAGCGCCAATTTCTCCTCCATAGCCATTGCTAAGTGATGCTTCCGCGTTGTACTGTTTACTTCTGATAGTTTTCTAAACATAAGAAGATGTCCAGTGAAAGCAGATATGCAATTTGTTGACACTACAACAGAAGACTTGGATACACATCATCCCGAATGCTAATCAATAAAAATGTATTGTGTTGTTACATCACCAACATTTCAAGAATAATGTTCTATATGGACACTAACATGGCGGCCGTTCTAAAACCTGGCTTAACTCTATACAGTGAGTATAACAAACATTCCTAGTATTGAGTTGCGCCCCCCCCCCTTTTGCCCTCAGAACAGCCTCAATTCGTTGGGGCATGGACTACAAGGTGTCCAAAAGCGTTCCACAGGGATGCTTGTCCATATTGACTCCAATGCTTCCCACTATCATGACTGTCCACGAGAATAAAATGGCGCCGGAAGAAATGGCAGCAGTTTTACAGGCGTCCAACCAATTGTGCTATTATGTGGTTTTTTTCGCGTTTTTTGTAACTTATTTTGTACATAATGTTTCTGCAACCGTATCTTACGGCAAAAAAGAGCTTCTGGATATCAGCACAGCGATATCACCTCAGATTAGACAAAGATTTTTTCTACAACAAGACATTCTCCAAACACCCCACAGGGCCAACATCCCCGTTATTTGCAAGAGGAAGCGACGCAGGGAAAGAGGACAAAGAGCCGGATGCCTGGTCAGGACCCAGAGAAGGCGCCCGGGAAAGCTGCCGTTACCGTCAATACTACTTGCCAACTTACAATCATTGGACAATAAATTAGACGAGGTACGATCACGAATATCCTGCCAACGGGACATCAAAAACTGTAATATTCTATGTTTCACGGAATCGTGGCTGAATGATGACATGGATATTCAGCTAGCAGGATATACGCTGCACCGGCAAGATAGAACAGCACACTCCGGTAAGACGAGGGGGGGGCGGTCTGTGCATATTTGTAAACAACAGCTGGTGCACAAAATCTAAGGAAGTCTCTAGATTTTGCTCGCCTGAAGTAGAGTATATTGTGATAAATTGGTCCCACACCTTATTTTAACATACACAAGGCTGCGGGGCCAGATGGATTACCAGGACGTGTGCTCCGGGCATGTGCTGACCAACTGGCAGGTGTCTTCATGGACATTTTCAACCTACTACCAAAGGCTCATACATTTATTGTCTTGCCCATTCACCCTCTGAATGACACGCATACAGTGGCAAGAAAAAGTATGTGAACCCTTTAGATTTACCTGGATTTCTGCATAAATTGATCATAAAATATTATCTGATCTTCATCTAAGTCACAACAATAGACAAACACAGTCTGCTTAAACTAATAACACACAATGTACGATATTTCATGTCTTTATTGAACACATCGTGTAAACATTCACAGTGCAGATTGGAAAAAGTATGTGAACCCTTGGATTTAATAACAAGTTGACCCTCCTTTGGCAGCAATAACCTCAACCAAACATTTTCTCTAGTTGCGTATCAGACCTGCACAGCAGTCAGGAGGAATTTTGGACCATTCCTCTTAACAAAACTGTTTCAGTTCCAACATATTCTTGGGATGTCTGGTGTGAACCGCTCTCTTGAGTATCTCAATTGGGTTGAGGTCAGGACCGACTGGGCCACTCTAGAAGGCGTATTTTCTTCTGTTCAAGCCTTTCTATTGTTGATTTACTTTTGGCTTTTGTCCTTTTGTCCTGTTGCATCACCTAACTTCTGTTGCGCTTCAATTGGCAGACAGCCATACATTCTCCTGCAAAATGTCTTGATAAACTTGGGAATTAATTTTCCATCGACGATAGCAAGCTGTCCAGGCCCTGAGGCAGCAAAGCAGCCCAAAACCATGATGCTCCCTTCACCATAGTTTACAGTTGGAATGATGTTGGTGTGCTGTGCCTTTTTTTTTCTCCAAACATAGTGTTGTGTGTTCCTTCCAAACAACACAACTTTAGTTTCATCTGTCCACAGAATATTTAGTGCTACTGGAACATTCAGGTGCTTTTTTGCAGACTTCAGACGTGCAGAAATGTTTTTTTTGGACAGCAGTGGCTTCTTCCATGGTGTCCTCCAATGAGGTGTCCTCCAACCCCATTCTTGTTTAGTGTTTTACGTATTGTAGACTCGTCAACAGAGATATTAGCATCTTCCAGAGATTTCTGTAAGTCTTTAGCTGACACACTAGAACCTCATCGAGCATGCGATGGGGCGGTAGCGTAGCCTAGTCGTGGTTAGAGCGTTGGACTAGTAACCGAAAGGTTACAAGTTCAAATCCCCGAGCTGACAAGGTAAAAATCTGTCGTTCTGCCCCTGAACAAGGCAGTTAACCCACTGTTCCTAGGCCGTCATTGAAAATAAGAATTTGTTCTTAACTGACTTTCCTAGTTAAATAAAGGTAAAATAAAACAATTCTGAAGGAGGGCTCTTGCAGTCATCTTTGCAGGACGGCCACTCCTAAGGAGAGTAGCAACAGTGCTGAAATTTCTCCATTTATAGACAATGTCTTACCGTGGACTGACTTTTAGAGATACTTTTGTAACCCTTTCCAGCTTTATGCAGGGCAACAATTCTTAATCTTAGGTCTTCTGAAATCTTTTTTGTTTGAGGCATGGTTCACGTCAGGCAATGCTTCTTGTGAATAGCAAACTCAAATTTTGTGAGTGTTTTTCATAGAGCAAGGCAGCTCTAACCAAAATCTCCAATCTCGTCTCATTGATTCAACTCCAGGTTAGTTGACTCCTGACTCCAATTAGCTTTTGGAGAAGTCATTAGCCTAGGGGTTCACATACTTTTCCCAACCTACACTGTGAATGTTTAAATGATGCATTCAATATAGACAAGAAATTAGTTTAAGCACACTGTGTTTGTCTATTGTTGTGACTTTTTAAAATTTGATCTGATCTTCATCTATGTCAAATATATGCAGAAATCCAGGTAATTCCAAAGGTTTCACATACTTTTTCTTGCCACTGTACAATCCATGTCTCAATTGTCTCAAGGCTTACAAATCCTTCTTTAACCTGTCTCCTCCCCTTCATCTACACTGATTTTTAAGTGGATTTAACAAGTGACAACAATAAGGGATCATAGCTTTCAGCTGGATTCACCTGGTCAGTCTGTCATGGAAAGAGCAGGTGTTTTTAATGTTTGTATACTCAGTGAATATGTCTCTATAGCCTAATAGGCTCATGTGATTCAGTTCCTTGTGCTTAACTACAGACATTTATTTGGATGTCTCTGCTGCTTATGTTTTAGACTGCTGTCTACCTGATCTTGCTTATTGATATTACACTGAACAAAAATATGAAACGCAATATGTAAAGTGTTGGTCCCATGTTTCATGAGCTGAAATAAAATATCCCAGAAATGTTCCATTGGCACAAAAAGCTTATTTCTCTCAAATTTTGCAAAATTTTTTTTACGGCCCTGTTAGTGAGCATTTCTTCCTTGCCAAGATATGCCACACCTGTCAGGTGGATGGATTATCAAGAAGCTGATTAGACAGCATTACACAGGTGCATCTTGTGCTGGGGACAATAAAAAAACACTCTAAAATGTGCCGTTTTGTCTGTCACACAACACAACGCCACAGATGTCTCCATGTTTTGAGGGAGCGTGCAATTGGCATGCTGACTGCAGGAATGTCCCCCAGAGCTGTTGCCAGAGAATTTAATGTTAATTTCTCTACCATAAGCAGCCTCCAACGTCGTTTTAGATAATTTGGCAGTACGTCCAACCGGCCTCACAACCGCAGACCACGTGTAACCAGCCCAGGACCTCCACATCCGGCTTCTTCACCAGCGGGATTGTCAGAGACCAGCCACAACCAAAGAATTTTGAGGGAAGCAGGGAAGCTCATCTGTGTGCTGGTCGTCCTCACCAGGGTCTTGATCTGACTGCAGTTTGGCGTCATAACTGACTTCAGGGGGCAAATTCTTACCTTCGATGGCCACTGGCACGCTGGAGAAATGTGCTCTTCATGGATGAATCCCAGTTTCAACTGTACCGGGCAGATGGCAGACAGTGTGTATGGCATTGTGTGGGCGAGCGGTTTGCTGATGTCAAAGTTGTGATCAGAGTGCCCCATGGTGGGGTAATGGTATGGGCAGGCTTAAGCTACAGACAATGAACACAATTGCATTTTATCAATGGCAATTTGAATGCACAGAGATCGTGATGTGATCCTGACGGCCATTGTCATGCCATTCATCCAACGCCATCACCTCATGTTTAAGTATGATAATGCACTGCCCCATGTCGCAAGGATCTGTACACAATTCCTGGAAGCTGAAAATGTCCCAGTTCTTCCATGGCCTGCATACTTATCAGACATGTCACCCATTGAGCATGTTTGGGATGCTCTGGATCGACGTGTACGACAGCGTGTTATAGTGCCCGCCGATATCCAGCAACTTTGCACAGCCATTGAAGAGGAGTGGGACAAGGCCACAATCAACAGCCTGATCAACTCAACAACAAAAAAAAGGAGATGTGCCGCGCTGAATGAGACAAATGGTGGTCACACCAGATACTGACTGGTTTTCTGATCCCTGCCCCTGCCTTTTTTTTTTAAATGCATCTGTGACCATCAGATGCATATCTGTATTCCCAGTCATGTGAAATCAGTAGATTAGAACCTAGAGAATGTATTTCAATTGACTGATTTCCTTATGAACTGTAATTCAGTAAAATCTTTGAAATTGTTACATGTTGTTCATGTTGTTGTTATATTTTTGTTCAGTGTATTTAGGTAATAACATTGCTAATAACTATTGTTATTCTTAGATTTTATTTTCCCTTGACATGGTCAAATATCTCAAACATAGATTGGTTACTTTTGGCACACACAAACTAGAGACCATGAGTGACTTGGTCAGAATGGCACCGGTTGGCCTTATACGTGGTGCTGTTTATATGCAGTCTCACTTAAACCCTCATATCTGCCACCCTGTTAGACCTATAGACTTTAAACTTAGTATGTAGGTGTCTTTCCTCATGATCCACACATTTGCCTTAAGGTGCGTTGGGATAGATTTTGGAAAACCTTTAAAAACTCATGAACCGTAAGTCCAAATAACACCAATAAATACATGTAAATCCACTTCACAATGGCCTATTAACTTGAAACGTGTAAAGGTCATCAAAGACTACCGCGATGAACCATGTTAAGTTTGGCATTGATATCTTTAAAAAATAAGGAAACTATTAAGAATGAACCTTTTTTGACTATAACACTAATGCTTAAAATATAAAAAAATTCAAACGTATTCTCATGGACTAAAAGTAATATTCACTCCAAATGTGGTCTTTGGACTCATCACAATAGTCCCTAAAGAGTTTGAGAAAATGACGCATTCCGCTATACCAATAGATGCATATTAGCACATACTATAATATGCTAAAAATACTTATTCACATGAACCATAGGACCAAATTGTGGTGCCATACAACTTCAATTAATAGTGCAGGCATTTATTTGCTTAAATCACTGAACACAAGTGTTATTGCAGACAGGCTTCTGTTTGAGCCAGGCGTCTATTTCCTCAATGCACACAGCTTTTGCTAATTTGTTTAGTTAATCGTTGAATTCCAGAATTCACTTCCAGCATTTTAATCAAATTCTTCATTTCCTGCACTAAAGTGTTATCATTTACACACTGTGACGTTTCTTTTGTCTTAGTAAGCCTCTCTGTGCGTTTTCGGCAGATCTTACTTTCGCCACTTAAGTTGTAAAACTGAATGCCTTCAACTGAAATGTATCTTCTGCATTTAACCCAACCCCTCTGAATCAGAGAGGTGCGGGGGGCTGCCTTAATCGACATCCACGTCTTCGGGGAACAGTGGGTTAACTGCCTTTCTCAGGGGCAGAATGACAGATTTTTAATTTGTCCGCTCGGGAATTCGATCCAGCAACCTTTCGGTTACTGGCCCAACGCTCTAACCACTAGGCTACCTGCCGCCCCATTTTCTGTACTCCCGAAAGTGTTAACTGTTTTTGTGTTTTTGACATGCCGTTTGGATGTCACTGAGCCCCTGCCACCTTTCAGCAGCTCATCAATCAGGTACTATCCGGTCTGTCAGATTTTGCTTCTGCCTACATCAATGATGTTGTCATCCACAGCTCCACCTGGGAAATTAATCTGAAGGTGGTCTTTCAGCACATTCAGGCAGCACATCCAAATGTGCCTTTGCCAAGACTGAGACTGAGTACCTTGGGTATGTGATCGGGAATGGCATCATCAAGCCCCAGGTGAAGAAAGTCCAGGCCATTGAGATATGTCCTCTCCCCCAGACCAAGACCTTCTGGTTCCGGTAGTTCCATGGAATGTCAGGTTGGTACCGCAGATTTGTCCCTACCTTTTCTGCCAGAACTGCCATTCTTACAGATCTGACAAAGAAAACCTGTCTAAACAAGGTCCAGTGGAGACAGCCTTCAAGGATGTCAATGAAGCTCTGAGTAAGCAACTTGGGCTGTACAGTCCTGATTTTGACAATACTTTTACCGTGCAAACCGATGCCTCTGAGTGTGGTGCAGGAGCTGATATTCAGGGTGAGCCGGGAGACTGCCATCCTATTGCCTACATCAGTTGTTCTCGAGAGAGGTTCTGTTTTCGACAGTGGAGAAGAAGTGCCTGGCAGTCAAGTTGGCTCTGGATTCGTTTAGTTTCCATCTCCTTGGAGCTCTCATTGGAGACGGACCACCAGGCTCTGCAGTGGATGGACAGGATGAAGGACTCGAATGCTCTCATCACCCACTGGTACCTTTCCGTGCAGCCCTACAGGTTCACAATCAGCCAAGTCGCTGGCAAGGACAATGCCACGGCTGATTTCCTTCCCCCGGTGGCCCGACAGCTGGAGGGGGAGTGTGTGAAGGCCGCACCGAGGACAGCGCAGTAAAAACTCCTGCCGAACATATATCCTTTATAATTTATGCACGTTAGCACTCACTTTACACTATACACATGGTGATACACATAATATAGAAATGAGGACGTGACACATTGCTTTTGTTTCTTATATACCATACATAACTTCATTGCAGAGATGCAGAAATACGATCTTGCCATTTGTTATCATTGTTTCTCTGTTGAATGCATGCTTCATGGTTTACATTGTCACTGGTGTAATTTCACTCCATCTAACTTTTATCAGTGAACCATTATCATTATCAACAAACAGTAAAGGTTCTATATAATGTCATGTTTACCTCCGTGCGTGTCTCTGCGGTTACCGGCTCCATGTCTGCGCATCATGGATGCCGGTTGTGTTCTGTTAAAGGAGGTCCGAGCTGAATTTTGATACTCAAGTATATTTCTGGAGAGGCGTTGGGAAATGCCACCCCCTGTTCACTGCGGGGGAACTCTTTTCCCTTGACGTGTTTAAATAGCAACGTACCTTTTCATTCACTGATTTTGTGTACTGCTAATGCTAAAATAACTTTATGTATTTCAAATTTGATCAGTACATTCACACTTCATATCATGTATCATGTGTATTTAAAATGAATGTTTGCAAACCTGGCTTCAGGTAGAGAATGGCACTGGCCACTCCCTATATTCTCTCTGTCAAACACCTTCTTGTCAGTTGATATATGCACACTCTCTTCCTGCACCTTTTTTTTTTTTTTTTTTTTTAAAGTTGAGACATTTTTCATTTCAATTAATTTATAATTTGTCTCTATTTTAAAGCACTTTGGTTTTTCTGCACCGTATCTCAGTATCTCTTGTTGCCTCCTCGGTCATCCCTAACACCCTGTTAGGCAGGGTGTCACATTGGTCAACGTAACATGCATACAGACGAGAACCTTGTTTAGACAAAGTTGTTTAGGCTATCAATGGAGACATTTAATATTGTTTTGTGTTATGTTATTCTCTCTTCAGGCGTATGGACATGGAGGACAGTGCTATGGGTTGCCATAGGTTGGATTGTGGGAATTAGTCTTGGCATGCTGTGCTGCATCTATGTGGCTACGCTGCACGAAAATGACCTGTGGTTTTCCAACATTAAGGTGAGAATCCCCGAAGATTACCCCGAAGATGGCCTCTCTGTATGACCGTTGTTACTTGACTGTCCTGCAGCCCACCCCTCGTCAAGTTCACGTTGGAAATCAGATAGTCAAGTTGTTAGCAATAACGAATTTGGTTTAGAAAGGAAGAGATCTTGATGAAGTGTAACTTATATGATAAATCATGAGTTATGATCTATGTCCTTCGTTGGATTTCCTAATGTCGTAAGCACCTCATGCTGAAACAGACAGATGGATTCTCCACGTCTTTCAAATCAGATCGACTTTTCACACCTTTCATAACCAAAGTCATGAAATTCAAGCCAACGGTTGTTACCAAATCCACCCTGAGCCGGTAAAAGAACCTTCCAGAACAGTATAAAAGAACATATGATTCTGTCCAAAGCTAGTATGTCATGTTCAGTCTGACGTGAAGTGCCTTTCCTGTGGTCTGGGACGTCATTAGATGGACCACATTTTGAGCTTATTGTCAGGCCTCCCTCAATAATTCCCGGGTGTTGATTTTGTCATGGGCAATGGTATTCAACAGGTTTTCCATCACGTTGCTCTCTTCTCCCGGTGCTGTGTTTTCTCTGAGAGTCCAGGTGTATACCTCCCACACAAATGCACAGCCCGACTCAGCTCACACACGCATCCAAGCTGTGAATAATTTGCCAGTGTGTCATGGAAATCAAAGCGCACACCTAATTGAGCTAACCTGCGTGGGATTCACACATTTGATTCTATTCGGTTTCTTGTCTTTGTGTTGTTTTCCAGTTCTCTGCCTCTGTCTATCTGTGAAGGTAGAGAAGGTAGACAGATGTTCTCATTTATAATATATACGGGTCACTTTACAGAGCTGGCAGCAGCGACTCCCCTCTATTCAAACTCCATGTGTTTATTTAACACAGTGTTCAGGAGGATGACATCACTGCACATTATGAGCCTAGCAGTTTCCCAGAAAAGTGTGTGTGTGTGTGTGTGTGTGTGTGTGTGTGTGTGTGTGTGTGTGTGTGTGTGTGTGTGTGTGTGTGTGTGTGACGCCTGATGCCTGTTAATGCTATTCTAGTTGTGGCTTTCTATTAAATCCACACTGTGGAAAAAGCAACAACACTGAACAGCCTAGACGACAGTGGTATCCTATGACTACCGGGACTACCTTATATGATTCATGCTTTGTTCTGACGTCGGGTAGAGATGACCATGACCGGGATAAACAATGCGATAAAGACATGATCCACTTTTATCCTCTCCTTATGTTTCATCAGCTTTCCTCAGGAACAATCCCTCTTGACTGAATCAGGGTTTAGTGGGGACTAAAACATGCTGATGATTCATTTCCATTTCTTGGTGCCAGTGGAGTCAGTGGTGATTGTTGCAGTTAATCTATTGTGACTTCAGAGGGCTGCATGGGAGAATGCCGGCCATGTCTGCTTTGTTTGGGAGTCTACTCGTTTTGAAAGAGACCGAGTCTAATGATTCCATATGGTTTTTAAGCACAGTCCACATGTTGGGTCAGTTTTGGCTCAGCGTTGACTGAATGTTACGGTAGTGTTTCTGAAATGCAGGCGTGTCACTTAGTTATTTCCTATGGGACATCGCTGTTCACAGAGAGGCAGCTGCGTCCAGGCCTACTAAATTCATCACGTGTGAAGTCATGTCGGTGACAGTTATAGCACCTACCGGAGCTTATTTCAGTCCACTTCTCTCTCACTCCGCTTTTGGAAATATTTAAGCGGTCTGAAAAAACATCTTAACATTTTCCAAATGGTGTTCCAGGCTTTTTGTCTATGGCTATTTCCTTTCTCTCTCTTTTTTTTTATAGATGTGCCGAGAGGTCACAAGTTGTGGGTTGATTCGCCTTCCCTATCCGGCAATATCAGTTTTCTTCTAGATCACGGACCGAGCTGGTCCCTCTGACGTGTTTGCTGCAGATTGTTTTGCTTTTAAGGGCTTTTTAATGGCCTTGTAAAACTAATCTGATTGCTTTCTTTTATTTTTTTTAAATCAACTGGTTATTAGACAGATTGGGCAGTTAAAAAGAGTGACTGGGAAAAAAGAAACAGAGTGAGTGGCCTGTTTTTCTCAGACTGTTTGCTGGACCGTGAGAGGAGTGAGCTTGGGAGTAAACCTTGGTCACATGGAGAGGTTCTTATCGTGACTCCACCTGGGTACGTTCTCATCAGTGGGTGACTGCTGAATGTTAGAGACAAGACGTGCATGAGAAACCCTGCATCCAGACATGGAAATACGCAAGAGAGGACTGAGCAAGCTGGCGAGTTACTGGGGCATCTCTCGGGATGATGTGTCTGCTGAAAGTTGTGGTGAAGCAAGAGGGGGTTTAAGGGTCAGTGAAAGAGAAGACTCTGGGAGAGATTCCCAGAATTGGTACCGTCTGAGCATTCCACCTCTGTGGCCTTGGCAGACTGTTGTCATAGCAGCAGGGTTGGTATTGGCTGTGCTGACTGGGCTGGCTCATGCCTGGTGTGTTTACTCCATACATGAGAACCTGCTGTGGTTTTCTCACCTCAAGGTAAGCTGTGCTCTGCTGATGTCATCAACCCTGACAGGGAGCCCGGTACACCCCTTTTGTATAATGGGATGATGTTGCCTTTTCTGAAAAGTACTTGCAATACAGGTTAACATTCTTTAAAATATTAAACTGTTGAAGAAATGGTCATTGGCAAGATAATCTTTGTTAACCCAGAACTAAAATATTGTGAAATGTGGTTAGACGCTCGATTTGGTCAGATACTCGACTGCGGTACCATTTATTTAAGTGATAATGCCAGAAAAGCTGGTGCTTGGGAGATATATTGGCACGGGTGTTGTTAGGCCCGAGACGAAGTCGAAGGCTGGCAAACGGTGCCAATATATCCCCCCAAACACCGGCTCTGAGGGCATTATCACTTTTATACAACGGGTTACCAACATATTCAAATAATAATTTTACATATTTTCATTAAAATGTTATTTTGATGAATTTATTCATACTATTTCATCCTTCCACAAGATATAGTCCCGACACAAATCTAGGGTTGCTACTCAAGCCTGCTGGTTGTTTGTTCTATCGGTTCGGTTGCCATACTGGCTGGCAACGTTCTTATCCTTTTCTTGCTAGCTAGCAAACTACGGCAAATTTACAGTCAAGTCAAACAGTGTAGCCATAGTAACAGCAAAGTAGCTGCATTTTCGTTTGTTTAAGCTGTTTTCTAGTGACATTTATTTGGATACATCATATAACATGGAGCTAATGATGCTTGATTTCAGCTGGCAAAGAAAATGTGCTCTCTCTTCAGGACACTGTTATTTAGAGGAGCTAGCAAACAACACAGCTAACACAATCACTCTATTGATAGTTCTTTGTATATATCCACAATCATGATGCTGATTCATGATTTCGACTGTCTGGAGAAAAAAAAAAAGAAGTTCCCTGCCTGTCTTTTTAAATGTATTTTATTTAACCTTTATTTAACTAGGCTGTCTCATGTCTGTCATCCCGACTCCCAGTATTTTCGTTACTATGTGGCCGCTGGAGATTGTTTCAATGTTGCAAATGTTGGAGGGGCTGTATTGTGGTTACGTTTTCAGTTTTTCTTTTTTGAATTCTATAAGGTTCTTTTATATGCTTCCCGTGTGCGTCCATTAGCAGGCCTCATACTATCTGTCATTTCCCACAGGACAGCAGTAATGTTGCGTATCCAGCAGGATGTCTCAGGGGAGGACGTTATATTTCACTTTCTCATTCTTAACCAAACATTTTTACTGCACCTGTCTATTATAGTCAAAATGTTTATGGCCCAGACGGTATTAACGGCTGTACATGCATTGAACATTTTTCTGTAAAGTTTTGCCATATACAGTGCATTCGGAAAGTATTCAGACCCCTTGACTTTAAATGTGATATTTCAGTTTTTTATTTTCTATACATTTGCAAAAAATTATAAAAAACTGTTTTTGTGGGGTATTATGTTTAGATTGATGGGGGGGGGCTATTTAATCCATTTTAGAATAAGGCATAACAAAATGTGGAAAAAGTCCAGGGGCCTGAATACTTTCCAAATGTACTGTACCTGTTTTTCATATGAGGAACTCATCTTTTGTTTTTTTTATATTGTTTCATGTTTTGTAAATGTATTTCCATCTCTACTTATATTTCAGGAAGTTGAGCGTGAAATCTCCTTTCGGACAGAATGTGGCCTGTACTACTCGTACTATAAACAGATGTTGAGAGCTCCCTCCATACAGCAAGGTATGGTACGATGACCGTTACTCCCTGCACGCCACAGTAGATATAGGCTAGCCCCCCCCCTACTCCCACATTCCCCTCAGGATATTCTACTGGTCATCTCAGGGGAAAGAACACAAAGGCCACTGAGAATCATAACCTTTTATGGTCACAAGTGCTCTTTCAGAACTCAATGCCCTGGAAATGAGCCCATTCACTTTTCGAACATTTCCTTCGCTCTGAAACTGGACAGTCATCTTTTCGCCCTCATGAAATTAATTCCCCCTGTTTTAATTATGCAGCATTTGCTGAAATAAAGGTCCTTAAATAGTGAGACAGAGGGCATTGGCATACCCCTCAATCCACATGTCTGTCTGGTCGGGTCCCTTCATCATTATGTAATGGGAGAGGTATTTGACCAATGGCTTGTTATGTAACCATGGTAACAAAGCTAGTTAAAATGGAGACAATGAAATGGCAAATGGCATTGTAAGTGACCTTAGTCATACTTTAATCTTTTAACAGGACCTCTCAGGATGGGGTGCTGTTGTATTTATGCATGGATATAGCTCAGTCATTTTTGCCTGGCTCTAATCAAAAGGCATACTCAAAGTTGTGATGACATTGCCAGGGCTGGAGTGAAACCTCAGATCTTTATTGCTATTTTCGAGGTACTGTTTGCTGAAACCAAACATAATTCAATAACGCTCTTGCCCAGCAGACTGGAAACATGATCACACTTTGTTTACATGACTCCATCTGCCCAAGTTAGAGTGATCTTATCCCAGCATTATGACTCAGCAGAGTTTATGTAAGATCACAAATGTGACATTAGTATCTCAGACCCTATAACTCTGGAGAAGTTAGAGCCTATTTATTTTTGAATGAGTTGCTGTATTAGACTACATACTGAAAGTGGACCAGTCACAGAAAGTTTAAAGTTACTGTCCAGTGAAAATCTCACTTTTAAAAAGTTAGACCGTCCCAAAAAATGCTTGCTATTTCCTCGTAAAGGATGATGACATCCTCCTGAGGAGGATGAGCTGGCCAATCAGTAGTCTACTTACATTCACATTTTGAATGACCGGTTTATACACACACCATAGAGTAGTGAGGAGGAGCTCCGCTGGCCGTTCGTGTCCCAAGTCATTTAGCCATTCATTGTAGCCATTGGCACTCTGAAGAGTTGCGATTTCTCTATTTTCTTGTGTCAATTATCTTGTGACATTCCTGGATTACTCATTATACTAAGAAAGTCAAATTTAATCAACAAATACGATAGTCATTTTAGAAAAGGTTAAGGGTACAAGACTGTATACATATATGGCTGTGTTGGCAAAATCACTACATATCCCATCGAGCCAAGCGGGGAGAGGCTGCCCGTTGTCACGGTTGCAAGACCAGTCAGAAACGTCCAGCTAACCCTACGCCAAAATTTAACTTGGATCCGTGCGAAGTAGCAATGATATCCTTCGCCGCCATTGTTTTACAACACAACAGGTAGCTCAAACCAGTCATGACTATTCAACAAAACAATAAATCAGTTTCAAATTTCTTTCCAGCGAATTTCTTAGTTACGTGATTGTACGTTTTGAAGTTGAGGGTGCAGTATTTGGCAATGAGGACAAAAACTAGTAGCGTACTTCAGCTAGTTTAGCCAGGGAAAACCGGGGAAAACGAGCCCGGGACAGGATATACTGTTGCAGGGCACAGATTGTAGTTTTTATGCCCTGATATCAGGAGCTGGCGGCCAAAAGTTTGAACAATTCAGAGACTGAAACGAATACATCAGATGACAAATATTTAAGGAGAGCGAATCGATATACAATCCCGGAATCAGCTGTCACTGTCAATAGTGAAACAAAGCTTCAAATGATGTTTGATTGAACCTGAATCCAGAAATGAATGGTGAAGTCACTTCCGGACACGGTAGACTCCTCCTCCTCACCACTTTGTTCTGTTGTTAGTGTACACCTATACCATTCCAACACAGAAAAGCTGCCTATTAACATACTTAAGTACCATTTTTTTTTGGAAGGAGAACTATTTCACTTCTATTGTAAGTAATTATAGGTCATCATTCATAGAAATCTGGAAACATGGGACAGTTACTTTAAGAAAGAACCTCATTTCTGTCTGTATGTGATCAGGTCTTTCAGAGCTCATCAATGATAATGCCACTGAATCCAAGAGAACCATCAACCTCCTGCGACGCATGAACATCTATCAGGAGGTGTTCCTAGGTGTTCTCTATAGGATTCTACCCATACAGGTAATACAGAGAGCCCACGTCTACTAACATGCCATTTCAAATAATAATGGAGATGATTGATGAGATGATTGGTCATTATTTCATGGTTTGTGTGTTTGTTTCAGGCCTACCTGGAGCCAGTGTATTTCTATATCTACACCGTGTTTTCCCTCCAAGCGGTGTATGTCATAGCCCTATTCATCACCAGCTGGCTGCTCAGTGGTTCCTGGCTAGCAGGGGCTCTCACTGGAGTCTGGTACATCCTCAACAGGTATACATCTCACCATGCACACCCAACTAATGATTCATTGAAAGGCTAGACGTATTAGCCTGGTCCCAGATCTGTTGGTGCTTTTGCCTGCTCCGTTGTCATTCTCAAGCTAAACATGACTCAAGTCCATAAGGAGTTGGCAAGAGAGCAGAAACAGACTCGATCACAGGTTATACAATTATAGCTACTGGACAAACTTGATGTCCTACTGCAAGCTGTCACAAGGCCAATCTTAAAATGCCCACTTCGACCTAAGATCTGAATGGACAATTAAATGGTGTGGGTCTGTGATTGTGTTCCAGAGTGGACACAACGCGGGTGGAGTTCACCATCTCGCTCAGGGAGAACTGGTCCCTGCCCTTCTTCGCTCTCCAGATAGCTGCCATCACTTGCTACCTGAGGCCTCACCTCAAACCCATCCAGCAGGTAGACACTCACCTAGCAGAGGACACCATCATCTCCTCTGTTCTCCACACACACACACACACACACACACACACACACACACACACACACACATACAATTAGACTAGAATAGGAGAATGAAGAGAAAATCTGTGGAAATAGACAATGAATCACTATCAAACTAAGTATCTTATAAGTTGTTTTGAGGTCTAGTGGCTGGTTATAATGGGATCTGTGTTGTCCGTCCACTCCTTTCCTGTGAGCAGAAGGTGGTGTTGTGGCTGATGTTCCTGGCCACGTTGTGTTTCTGCCTCACCTGGCAGTTTAATCAGTTCATCCTGCTGGTTCAGGCTCTCATCATCTTCACCCTGGATTGTCTGGACCTCATCTCCACAGAACAGGTCTGTGACATCATTCCTCTCTCATCATGCACATCACCATCACAGCATTCAGACATATATATATGTATGTGTGTTGTGTTATTTTGTTCCTGGGCCGAGATTCAATCCGTCACAGATTAAGGACCTTTGCATGATGAGAGACCACGTTCCCTGTGGATGGCAGCTAAAGCAATCACAATTGAGGGTTAGAGTTGAGCCGGGATGTGCACATGAAGCTAGGTTCATGGTTTTGGTTCAAATACAATTTTACATGCCAAATAAAAAAGGTGTAGACTTTTCTGTGAAATGCTTACTTGTGAGCCCTTTCCCAACAATGCAGAGTTAAAAAGTTTTTAAAAACATAGTATGTACAAGGAGTTCTTGTACCGAGTCAATGTGCAGGGGTATGAGGTAATTGAGGTAATATGTACATGTGGATTGGGGTAAAAGTGACAAGGCAATCAGGATAGATAAAAAACGGAGTAACAGCAGTGTGTGTACGTGTCTTGGAGTGTCAGTGTAACGTGTGAGTAGAGTCCATTGAGTGTGCATAGAGCCAGTGCAAGAGATTCAGTGCCCCAAAAAAATGGTTACAATGGAAATAGTCAGGGTGGCCATTTGATGAACTGTTCAGCAGTGTTATGGCTTGGGGGTAGAAGCTGTTCAGGAGCTTTTTGGTCCCAGACTTGGTGCTCCGGTACCGCTTGCCGTACGGTAGCAGAGAGAACAGTCTATGACTTGGGTGGCTGGAGACTTCGACAACTCTTAGGGCCTTCCTCTGACACCGCCTGGTACAGATGTCCTGGATGGCTGGGAGCTCGGCCCCAGTGATGTACAGGGCTGGACGCGCTACCCTCTGTAGCACCGTACGGTCTGATTCCAAGCAGTTGCCATACCAAGCGGTGATGCAGCCAGTCGAGATGCTCTCATGGTGCTGCTGTAGAACTTTTTGAGGATCTGAGGGCCCATGCCAAATCTTTGAGCTATGGTTAGGGTTGAGCCATGGTATGGACTTTGTAGCTCTGTTGGTAGAGCAGGGTGCTCTTAATGCCAGGGTAGTGAGTTCTATTCCTGGGACCACCCATACGTAAAATGTATGCGCACAGGACTGTTAGTCTCTTTGGATAAAAGCGTCTGCTAAATGGCATATGTTATTACCGATTCCTCTCTCCAGGTGACCTGCCTGTACCTAGTCCAGGTAAGCAGCCTGCTGTCCGTGTGGCTGCTGCAGTTCTGTAACTCCATGATCCTAGGCTCTCTGGCTCTCAGCTTCATTGTGGCCGCTCTCTTTGTCAAGCACTTCCAGGTGAGACCAAACACATAACATATGTTCCTCTTAAAACCCCAGGGATTTGACTGGTTTATTTTACAGTCTTGATAGTCGATAAGTGTAATATCAGTGGTCACTGATATACTGTTTGTATTTTTGAAAGCTCTTTGTCTTTGTGTTCCATGGAGAGAGGGCTGAAGACCGGAGGTGTCGCAGCGCGGCTGGGAAAGCTGCTCCTTCACACCGTCCTCGTCCTTGCACTAACATTCACCATTCATTATTTAGCCAAGGTGAGCCCTGAGACTTGTACTACTTCCCCCCAACCCCCCCTCCCTCCTGTCACCAGGAATGAATAACAAGTCATCTATGTGTGTTATGAGCTGTGGAGAAGCCAGGAGGAAGGCTCACAGGAGTCAGGAGGACATCGTGAAAACATTTACAGTACCAGTCAAAAGTTTGGAGACACCTACTCATTCCAGGGTTTTTCTTTATTTTTACTGTTTTCCACATTGTAGAATAATAGTGACGACATCAAAACTACGACATAAACATATGGGATCATGTAGTAACAAAAAAGTGTTAAACAAATCCAAATATATTTTAGAATTTATATTCTTCAAAGTAGCCACCCTTTGGGCTGCCGAGTGGCGCAGCAGTCTAAGGTACTGTATCTCAGTGCAAGAGGTGCCACTACAGTCCCTGGTTCGAATCCAGGCTGTATCACATCCTGCCGTGATTGGGAGTCCCATAGGGCAGCGCACAGTTGGCCCGGCATTGTCCGGGTTTGGCCTGGGTAGGCCGTTATTGTAAATATGAATTTGTTCTTAACTGACTTGCCTTGTTAAATACATTTTAAAAATGTGTACACTCTTGGCATTCTCTCAACCAGCTTCACCTGGAATGGTTTTCCAACCGTCTTGAAGGAGTTCCCACATATGCTGAGCACTTGTTGGCTGATTTTCCTTCACTCTGCGGTCCAACTCATGCCAAACCATCTCAATTGAGTTGAGGTCGGGTGATTGTGGAGGCCAGGTCATCTGATGCAGCACTCAATGACTCTCATTCTTGGTCAATTAGCCCTTAAACAGCCTGGATTCATAAATTCAAAAAGCAATTCGACCATGAAGGCCTGATTCACGCAGTCTCCACTGAACAGTTGATGTTGAGATGTATCTGTTACTTGAACTCACTGAAGCATTTATTTGGGCTGCAATTTCTGAGGTTGGTAACTTTTTTTTGAGGCTGGTAACTTTTTTTTAACCCCCTTTTCTCCCCAATTTCGTGGTATCCAATTGTTAGTAATTACTATCTTGTCTCATCGCTACAACTCCCATATGGGCTCGGGAGAGACGAAGGTCGAAAGCCATGCGTCCTCCGAAACACAACCCAACCAAGCCGCACTGCTTCTTAACACAGCACGCCTCCAACCCGGAAGCCAGCCGCACCAATGTGTCGGAGGAAACACCGTGCACCTGGCTACCTTGGTTAGCGCGCACTGCGCCCGGCCCGCCACAGGAGTCGCTGGTGCGCGATGAGACAATGATATCTCTACCGGCCAAACCCTCCCTAACCCAGACGACGCTAGGCCAATTGTGCGTCGCCCCACGGACCTCCCGGTCGCGGCCGGCTGCAACAGAGCCTGGGCTCGAACCCAGAGTCTCTGGTGGCACAGCTAGCGCTGCGATGCAGTGCCCTAGACCACTGCGCCACCCGGGAGGCTAGGCTGGTAACTTTAATGAACTTATCCTCTGTAGCAGAGGTAACTCTGGGTTACCAAATTGGGCTATCTTCTGTATACCACCCCTACCTTGTCACAACACAACTGATTGGCTCAAATGCATTAAGAAAGAAGGACATTCCACAAATTAACTTTTAACGAGGCACACCTGTTAATTGAAATGCATTCCAGGTGACTACCTCATGAAGCTGGTTGAGAGAATGCCGAGAGTGCGCAAAGCTGTCATCAAGGCAAAGGGTGGCTACTTTGAAGAATCTCAAATCTCAAATATATTTTGATTTGTTTTACACTTTTTTGGTCACTACATGATTCTATACGTGTTATTTTACAGTTTTGATGTCTTCACTATTATTCTACAATGTACTTAATAGCACAAATAAAGAAAACCCCTTGAATGAGAAGGTGTCCAAAATGTTGACCGGTACTGTATTTCCAGCTGTTTCAAAATACGGCATATAACTGAAATTTACATGGGAATAACTATGCGTCTGTAATGTACTTTATGTTAACTTGCCTCTAAGGAATGTTATTTTTAAATGTCTGGCTGTTTCATGTTGACTCAGACATCTCTTTTCCTTGTGTATCTTCATGTTTGCACAGCAAGCGTTGCAGCTCCGTTCTGATGAACACATCTTTAAATTCATAAAGTCCAAATTTGGCTTGGGCCCTACGAGGTAGTATACACTGAGTTCCTTCATCGTGTTTTAATTATTCACTAACTGACACTTACTTAGTGTAGAATCCTGAGATGATAAAACCCCTTTCATTGATCGCATATTAAATGTAATTTATACACACAGAGGAAATGTGCTGTAGTATTTCAGATTAAGTATACAACAAACTGAGGGAAACAACTGCTATGTCAATACTCAAAGCCAGTGTTACAAGAGCTTGCCAACATCTCTCTCTCTCTTTCTGTGTCTTTTTCTCTCTCTCTCTCTGTCTCTGTCTCTCTGTCTCTATCTCTCTCGCTCTCTCTCTGTCTTCGTGTGTGTCTTTCTCTCTCTCAGAGATTTCGATGCCAGTCTGTACCTATGTGAGGAAGCCTTTGGGCTGCTTCCCTTGGACACGTTTGACCGCTTGGCTGGCACTCTGCTGGCATACCCTTACCTCGTCACCCTGATTGTGCTCCTGGTGATGCTGGCGCTGGTAACACTGGCCAACCTCTGGTATGTTGGATATCCTCCCGTGGCTGTGGACTGAGAATGACGTTCAGATACAGCCTACATATGGTTGAGTCATGCCCCGTACATAACGGGTCTCTGGCTTTCAAGCGCCATCAGCCTTAATCCCATGTGCATATTACAACCCTTATCCACATTTCTGTTGTGATGTCATTTATTTTCTTCATTCTGTTTCCTTTAAATTCCTTCACCATCTGTCATGCTGAGGCCTGTCTTATCAAGGCAAAACACTGAGACAGAGTAGAGTTCAAGAGGTTGCTTGTTGGTAGCCCACACATCTATCACATCATTATTATTTTTAATTAGTAATTCATTAATTCTTCTTAATAATTAGTAAAGACGATCTCCTTTTTGTGTTTGTATATGCTTTATTTAGACAGTTTAGCAACTGACAGGGAGGTAGATGAGGAGACACCGTAGGAGGGTTGAACACCACCCAGGAATTGAACCCCCGTCTCTAGGGTCGTAGTACAGTATGTACTTAGAGCCCACCTACTACTCAACCACAGTCTTTGCACATATAATAATGATTTAGCCACTCATATGCCACCGCTGTCAGTTAGTTCCGTAATTCTCCAGCTGTGTGGAGACCTAATAGAATGTATTGAGGTAGTGGGTGGCAGGCAGCATCACAACAATCCTCAGAGTCCTCTCCCTGTGAGTATCTGAGCATGTCATGTCTCACTGTGTGGTTCTGTCCCTGTTTGATGAGAGAGAGAGAGAGAGAGAATCCTGCTCCTATCCTTTTGTCCTGTTCTCATTCCAGTTATCAGAACCCAGTCTGGACCCCCAGGCACTCAACCCTCGCACAAGCTAATCATTACAGGCTCATTTCAGATACACCAGTTAACCTTTTGGAGGAGAGCGAAAGACAAACTGAATAATCTGCCTAATGTCTCCAGCCCTCGCCTTTATGTATTATGCATCAATGTTATTCTCAGTGATTCTTCAGCGGTCGGGCGGCCGCCGAAAGGCCGATGCGAGGCTCGGCCGATCTGTATGCGGGCAGATGTCGCCTACAATCTGTTACACACCGTCTTCTTCGGCCTCCTGGCGCTCGGCACCATGAGGTGAGCACCGCTGCTTGTTCAAGATGATATCTCTCCCGACAGGTCTGGAATTATGCTGAATAACCAACATCGACTTTCTTTATCTCTCTCTTCATCTTATTCTTCCTGTTTCATCTGCCCATCTGTCCTCTGTGTGAGTGGCCCTCCCCAGGTCTTTCGGAGTTTTTTCCCTCCACTCTTGCTCTCTCCAAACCGCTCTTTCCTTATCTGTCAAATGTTTTGATTACACACCATTTCCAATTTGTGATGTTTATTTTGCTGCCCCATAATATGAGGAGAACGCTGCTGATAATATCCTTATAATGCAAAGTACATTTAGCAAAGTTCAGAAAATAAGTTTAAATAAGGTTGATCTGATCTTTTAAAGACACTGTTCTTCTCTCTCCAGAATGAAATATCTGTGGACTGGCCATATGTGTGCCTTTGCTGCCTATGGCGTGTGTGGCAAGGAGCTGTGGTCCCTCTGCCTGAACATGATTCACTGTAACACTAAAACAAAGGTAAAGGCAACAGCTCCGATCCCAAAGGTTTATTTTACAGAAGTATGAGCACAGTACCTGTTAGCAGGTTCTGTGTTCCACCATGAGATGGTCCAGTCCTACACTGAGGCAGTAGGAACATGTTGGAATGGTAGCTTGCTTATACTGCGCTGAACAGTTCCAACCTCATCCAGTAGGTGGCAATGTGGTGTCAACCAACTAACACCAACATGTCAGAACAGAGAAACTAAATATCACAACAGATTGCAATGTTCACCCTGGTAATTTTCTCTCTCGTTTTGCAGCTGAGGCTGATCAGGTACACGCTTCCACTTGTCATTCTGTGTTTTCTATATTACAAGGTGAGACATTTGCCTTGCTATTTCATCACAATTTGCAGTACAATATTTTCTCACCCACAGAAATTGCAGTAACTGTGAACTGAAATGGAGTTAAAAATGAAAGCAGCAACCGGCTGGTGACTAGTGTGTGAAGGACTTTGGCTCTCTCTATCAACTGTACAGAGACATTGGCAGTCATCGGGATGTGTGAATGGATGTGTTTGGTTTATATGGAAGTGATTATTGTGAGCTGATGTGTTTCTGTGGAGTTTGGTTATTTAGAGTCTTTTTCTTCATAGTTCTGGCCCAAACTGATGACGGAAGTATCAGAACTGAGAGAATTCTACGACCCTGACACCGTTGAGCTGATGACCTGGATTAGGTAAAATCCGATGTATTTCTGCTTTAATGTGCGCACATACGCAGACATACATGCACACGTGCGTAGATGTCAAACAAACGCAAATCAGGTTAGCTTTGTTCCACAGATCCAAGTTCCACCATCGTTGCCTGTGACTGCATGTGTTTATGTGAAATGTAGATTTGGTGAGCTGTGGCGCATGAATAAGTAATGGAGGTCTGGAGAGGACCCAGCTGTTGGCAGCGGTTCAGCCCGTGGCCCCGGGCCCCTGTGGAAGGGTTTTATCAAGCCAATCAGTCCTGATGATCGGAGATGGAGGTGAATTTGGCGTGGCTCCTTGGCTTTGAGAGAGACTGACTTGGGAGGACAGACCTTAAAAACACTCTGTGAAATAACACAGGCTCTCTGCCTCCAGAGAAAATCCAATTTGCTCGGAGGTTTAGCGTGTCGAGTTACCTTCACTGGTGCTAGCGCATTAAGCCTCTTGCCATGCGCTAATTACATTTAACATGAAAGAGTTAAGCAGTGATCGTGTTTCATGAGACTTGGGCATAGCAAAGCTGATCTTGTTTGTAGATTATCACAAATTCAGAGGGAATGTGAACAAAAAAACGGGGGAAATATACTTCCGTCTCATTCACAGTATTTACACGAAGTACTTATTGGTTTGTTATGGTAATCTTGCCGGGGAATGTACTTGAACATACCATGTGTCCATGGGCGCTTTTTAAATAGTTACATTGTAATAAATCTGAAGAGTTCAGGAGATTTAATCAAGAGACATTAAGGAGAGAAAAAGAAGCAACAGAACGTACAGCTCCAGAATACTGATGTACTCCTGCTAAAACATCAATACATTCGTGGGCATCACGGTTTGTCTAGCAGCTCTTCTGGCAGCCTGGACTTCCTTGATGAAACTGGTTTGCTGACGGTTTCTTTTTCAGTTAAAGCTGAGTCTGTAATTGTGAGTCCCTCCAGCTTCCTCCTGCTAAATGCACATTCAGATGTCAGTGGAAGCTCGCCATTGTGTGTGAATATGCTTGATCATTTCTCTCTCTTGACTTTGCTGGCTCCACGCTTGATGGTGCCCTTTAAGTTCTGCTGGTGCCTTGTCATTACTGTCTTGGACAGCGTTGTGAGGCACCGTCATCAGACACCCTTATCATTTAGAGCATTGGCTGCCATGCCATTCATTTCCCCTCTTTTGTTCGGTGGTTAATATTGTCGCGCCATCCTTTGATTCTGGAAAGCTGAGTAATTTCAGAATGTTGCCTTGTTTTTGAATAATGAAGACAAATGACGCTTTTGTTTTCCCAGGGAAACTTCTGTAGCTGTAAGAGCGGCTGTAATTTCGGTTCACTACTGGAACAAAGAGGACGTTTTCACGCTGTAAACTGTGGATTTCTTCGTGTCTTTTCACACTCTCATATCCTCTACTTTCATCTCCTTGCTAATTGTCGTTCTGTCAGCTTGACTTTTCTCTTCCTTATAATTTGTCGAAATTAGAAGTTTCCCCCTTATTATACATAGTCTCCAGAGGATGTCAGTAGCAGTAAGTAAAACTCTGTCTATCCTCGTATGAACCACAGTTATTCCCCTCCTCAGGATATTATCGATAGAAAGCTTGTAACTTCGCCCACTGTGAAATTGCTTATAATGAAATTTTGCCAACCTTCCCTCTCTCAACCGATCAGTCAGTCAATCAATCATCATCACCCTCCACTCAGTCTCCGAACTCTGTGGCGGTTGAATTGGCCATTATAGTGGCTGGTTGGTGTAACAGCCGATATCTGTGGTGATCCATCTCTTCTAGCTGGGAGCAGAGCAGATCGACCAGTCAGATAGGATGAGCGGAGCTGTAGGATCTTAGGATGGACGTGACAGGCCCATCTCTGTTTCTATCTCCATCTCTGCCGTACCTGAGCTCCCTACAAATCCCAGCCGTTAGCATCTCAGAGCTGTTAGCATCCACCTCCCTCCCGTACCTGCCTCTCTTGGACTCGTGATGTGCAGACATTACTAGGCTATCCTCCTCCTCCAGTCTCTGATTGGTAGACACTGAAACTTTCCACCTATCTGTTCTCTTTCTCTCTCTACCACTTTAAAGTGTGCATCAACAGGTGTACAATGCTGTTAATTTACTGCATGACATAGTCCCACCTCTGCATGTAGCAGAAGTAACGCACAGGCACATTCATGCATACCAATTTCACGCTTAGTCACCATCCGTATCCTCCTCCACCCACTATTAACAGCATTAATATGTTTTTGTAATGTCACCGGGGCGACAGGCATTTTGCTACCAGAATATACATCTGAAATGAAATAGAAATCAGCTGAGGTCTGAGGAATCCCACTTGAATATGCAGTAATTAAATGCACACTCCCCCGGAGAGGAGGAAGTGACCCGGAAGAGCATGTCAGAGGTCAGCCCCATCACCTCATCACACACAGCCCCGGGTGGCTGGCGATTAGCCCCGCAGGTTGCTGATGTTCCTAGCGGGGGCGTCCTATCTCTCCCCCCATAGCCCAGAGGGAGTCAGCAGTCTCAACCTATCCCCCTTTTTCTGTAACATGGATTTGAAGGGCAAATCAACATGAGGAATGGAGAAAATAATAGCTGCTGTGAAAGAGGCTCTGCTATGATCTCTTACTGAGTTAGAGAGTGATTTGATTTCCTTCTCTAATATAGATAATACAATGGCTCCTCCACCAGGGAATGAAACTGAAATAATTTAATTCAGGGAATTAAACTGAAATAATTCAATTCTACCTGTGTGTGTGTGTGTGTGTTTGAGCAAACAACCTTTTTCTTATGCTCTTTTGTGCTGTTCTCGTCTGCCTACTTGATTTGTGAAATACCTGAACAACAGCTCGACAGGTGGTTCTCAACCAGCTATGCACACACTGTGCTGCTTGTTTCTGCCTGAAATTACCTGATTCCTCAGTTGTTACCAACAATTACCACCAATATAATTATTACTGGAAATTGGTGCCGTGAGTGGAAACGTGCGCTCTCTCTCCACACGAGTGTATCCATGCAATCAGACTTGCCGGGTTGAGGGAGAGTGTACACAGCCCAGATTGTAAACATAACGATTGTTCTGTTCTCTGTGTTGTGGCTCGTGTTAGATTAAAAAATGCCCCCAAGTTGTGTAGCTGGTCAGAGGGGCTCTCAGGCATGTGGAGTCACTGTGTCGATGAGCAGAGATCAGTATTATGAGAAGGCCGAGGTTGGGCTGTGGTAACAACAAGGCTCTACTTAGAGTCAGGCTCTCTAGGCTGTACTAATGTAAAACATTCCACACTGGGCTTCGTCCTTCCTGTGAGTCCTCACTCACCACCTCTCTAGAAACGCTTTGAGAAAGATTCCTTTGCGAAAGAAAGATAAACATGCTTTATTTGTCCGAGGTCAATGTTATGTTCCGAGCAGCCTTAGAAGGCTGTCCTTTCACTAGCCTTAGAATCTCTCCTTGAAGTTGTTCCTCCGCAAAACTTTCGGCTGGCTTGTACAGTATTTGTTCTTTAATAAATAAATAAAAGAAAGTGTCATTGTAGCTGTGAGGAAGAAAAGTATTTGACATCTGCAAAGGTTATTGTAAAAGAACTTGATGGCATTGAGTAAAGAATACCTGCAGTGTCCAAGTACAGACATCAGTATGGTACTAGCCTGCTACTGAGTCACGATAAACCAACCACATTTCCCATTTTGATAAATACACAAACGCAGCGGCTCTACAGCATGTTAACATCTTCTACCCAGGTTTGAGAAGCGGCTGTAGCATGCCGACGGGGGATCTTCTGTGGTGGATAATGCTGCTCTGTGTAGCATACAGCAGTATAAACGCCGATATCTTCTTCCTTGTCTTCCAGCTCAAAGACCCCCAAGAAGGCAGTGTTTGCTGGGAGCATGCAGCTGCTGGCTGGGATCAAACTGTGCACAGGGAGAGTCCTGACTAATCACCCACACTATGAAGACCGAGCTCTGAGAGAGAGGACCAGACAGGTAAAACAAAACCCTTTTATCCTTTTCCTGCTTCTATACACTTCTCTTCTAAAGTGTATGTCTACACAAGACCTGACCTGAGAGGAGAGTAAGATGGAGAAAACGGTACACCTGTAAATATGTGATGACCAGGGTCGGAGGTCAATTCCGTTTTAAATTCAGTCCAACCAGGGAATTAAAACTGTCCACGTGGAAAGGAAAAGGGCCGTGTTCAAATCGTCTCCACAATTGTAATGGAACTCAGAAGGCATGACGCCACTCGGGTGATGATCCTATCAAGGAGAGGACACCATTTCCGTATACCTGTGCTGTGATATTAGCATGGAGGGGACGTCAACCGCGGCGGGGAAATGGAGTCCCATAAGCCTCAGCATGAGCGCATGCTATCAGTCACTTATATTTCCTGTCTGGCTTTCCCCTCAGTTTAACAGAAGCGTGCGACTTTATCAGCCAGACAACGCCATGTTTTCATCTCACCCAGGGATGGCAAGTAGAATTTGTCAGATGCATAGATGAATTGTGGTGGTGTGAACCGTCGCTAAAGCTCGTTAGACAGTGCAGCGCGTGGGGCTAGGTGCGGGGGAGGCAGGCAGACAGGAGAGGAGATGGTGCACGTCTGCTGGATGGTTGGGTACAGAGCGTTCTGCCACTCTGTGGGTGGTGCTCTACGGCGTGTGATGCTGTGCCGTGCGGCGGTGCGAGGCCTCACGAAGCTCTGCAGGCAGAGCTCTGACTAATGAAGCTCTGCAGCTGTGGGAGGGAGAGGGGAGGGGAGGGGCTCGCTCCTCAGGTTCGGGGGCTCTGGCTCTGCCTGGGGGACGTGAGCGGAATGCTCCCTCCACACCACCCTGCTGCGCGTCTGTCTGCCACTCAGCGCCACAGAGGGGTCAGCCCCCAGCACCAGCACGGCCCACTTAACACTCATCACAAGGTCTCTCATAACCAACTCTCTATCAATAAGTCATGCCTGCCTGTGTGTGTGTGTCTATCTGAGCCCTGTGTTGTGCTGTGCCCTCCATGTTTACAGGCGTGTGTGTGTGTGTGTGTGTATTGTCCCCTGGGTGTGTTTCTCTCCTCCTGGTCGTTTCAGGTGTATCAGATCTACGCGCAGCAATCCCCGGAGGAGGTCCACGGGATCCTGCGCTCGGCGGGGGCTGATTTCGTGGTGATGGAGGACAGCGTCTGCTACGAGAGGAGGCATGGCCGGGGCTGCAGGCTCCGAGACCTGCTGGACCTGGCCAACGGACACGTAGGTGTCGTTTCTGGCAGGGGTTGGGATTCTGCGACGTGATGCCACCTCTTTCACGAATGTATGACTGCACGTGCGTGCATGTACACGCGTGAGTGTTTTTGATGTGCTTTTGTTTGAACAGGAGGCAGATTGTTTGGTTAAAATACCGAGAGCTGATAGGAGGAACATTGATTGGACTGCTTCAGAATGAGAGAAAGGAGGGATAGATTCTCTGGGTGTTTGTGAGACTGGGATGGGGAGGGTTGTTTTGGGTGTGTGCGCGTGCGTGTGTTTGCATGTGCTCTCTCTAAATCACATGTTGTCTGTCAGCTTCTGTCAATCATAGACACATCAAAGTATGATTGCTTTGAAAGGGCTCAATTACAGGCAGCATCGGGTCTGGAGATTCATCCTCCTCTGATCTGCGTATCACCGCTGGTTGAAAGATGTATTTTCTCTCCTCCCGCTTTTGATGCTAGGAATAAATGAGTCACTGGTTATTTGGGTTTCTGGAGGCATGCTTGCCTTGCATACCGTCTCATCCTTCCCGAGTGGTGAATGTGGGGTTAGTAATCTTTCACTGCATGTGAACCACACATCCACATCACCTAGTGATTGGCTCAACTCAGAAATCTTTATTGAGAGAATAACAAAAACAGATTTTTGTTGTTGTTGTCAATTATTGAATTCCCTGGATCCTTGTGGTACAAATCTAACTCGAGGGTACTATTTGAATGCATCTAATGTGTTTTTGGATTAGATCATGGATGGCCCTGGGGACAACGACCCAGACTTGGTCCACGCCTCCCACCCTCGCTTCTGTGAGTCCATCAAGACAGACGGCCCTGCCTACACAGCCCTCTTCACCCGCGTTTTCCAAAACAAGACCTTCCACGTCTACAAGCTGAAGAGGGGCAAGAAGAGAGCCAAGGCCGACAAAGAGCCGGTGGCCATGGAGGATAAAAACCAGTAATAAGACCCTGGGGACCCCATAAACAACCCCTGCCCACCCATATCCAGCAGCCGGCCCCGTCTCCGACTCAGCCTCCTGCTCCCTGTCATGTTGATAACCTGATGACTGCTCTGTGCTCCCTGCTCTCTGGTCTACTCGACTTCATCTGGAACCATGGCTGCACTCTCCCTCCCTCCTTCCACCCCTCCCTGCGCCACGGCAGCCAGAGGCAGGTAATCACGGCCGGCTGACACGGCGCTGATTTGAGCAGCGTCTGATTGCGGCGGGCGAGCAGATGAGCACATGCATATCAAACCAGGGCTTTGTGTCAGGAAGCTCATGTTTAAACAGGAGAGATGACGGCACATCACAACAACATTCACGGCTCTCTCTCGCTTTCACCCAGACTAAAGGCAGAGCAGAGGAGAGGAGAGGAGAGAGACCTTTGAGAGGGAGCTGATTGAAAGATAGAGCAGTGGGGGTAATTATTGCGAAGGCCAGTCTGGTCTCTTTGGTGGCTGCGTCTGCAGCCTGACTGCACAGCTGCACCCTGTGCCATTTCCTTGTTTTTTAAACCGTGCCATGTCTCGTCTCCACTTGTTAATGAGGATTCCTCTTTTGATGCTCTCTCACAGACACACAAAGTTCTGCATAAGTTGTCTTGTTGTGGTGTATCAAGGGGAAGTGGCGTTCTCATTGTGATGCATAACAGTCCTATCACTGTGAAGAGTATTTGCTTGTTCATTCCGTTGCATTGAAATTGGATGTTTAATTTAGGAATTGGCTAATAAAAAAATGTACCAGGGAGAAGTTAATTTCATTATGTTTGTCTAATAAGTGCATACTAATGTAATGTTTTTGAGCATTGACATTCTTCATTTTCATATTTATTAATAATTCAGTTTAGACGCATTGGTCATTTAAACCGACAGTATTTTTTTAAATGAGCAAATGCTAGAGCAGATAATTTATTAACTGTGTGTATTCGCTCACAACTCATCACCACAGAATCATACAGTATTATGTAGAAGGACTGCATTGTGGGTAAACCATGACCACTGGTCAATGTTGAATTAGGTGAATGGTTAACATATTCATGGCAACTGGTCTATGTAGGACTGGCTAACATACAGTGGGTATCAGAAGTATTCACCGCCTTGGATGTTTTCACGTTGGTGGGTTACAAAGTGGGATTGAAATAGATTTAATTGTCATTTTCCTGTCATGGATTTACACAAAATACTCAATAACATCAAAGTGAAAAGAATTTAAAAAATAAAATGTATACAGATTAATAAAATTTAATTGACTAAAATAAAGTTGTTGCATATAAGTATTCACCCCCTTTGTTTAGGCATGCCTAAATTAGTTCAGGAGTAACATTTGGCTTAACAAATCACAAGATACATGTGAAATAATGTAACTTGTGACTTAACTTTTTAATGACTACCCCTTCCTTTGTCCCCCATACAAGGTCCCTCAGTCAAGAATTGAATTTCAAGTACAGATTCAACTACAAAGACCAGAGGGGTATACAATGACGCAAGCTACAGTAGATCTACTCAGGGTTTTCTAAAGCTAGCCAGCTTCAGTTACTTTCCCATTCCAGCTCAGGCTTCGTCTGTACTACGACGGGGGATATTGCTTGTCCGTCTACCAAACTCTAGCAGGCTTGAAAGTTCGTGTGCGTGTTGCACATGGCTAGTCAAACACCAAACTTTTCATTGAGACAACGCTGAAACAATCCATGGGAAAGTCGGTGGCATATTTTCATTTGTGCCGAAATCGAAATGAAAGAAAAGGTATAAATTCAGCGGGCTTTCGTGTGCAATAGACTTTTTGAAGTGGTGTCTTTTTATTACTTTGGTGTGGTTATAAACACAAGTCATTTTTCCCGCACTCCTATTGATCAAATAATTGTATTAAGTCATACAAATGTTTTACTGTGCGTGACGTTTCAAATGCATTTGTCATTACTAAATGTCTAATGTGATTAGTGTGACCATGTTAAACTGCCTATTTGGATGGTCCCATCTGTAGATGCTCTACAAACAGTCATACTGTCAATATGCTATCAAGGTCAAACTATCTGTTGATAAGCAACTGCGGCTTCGTGTTATGTTGCGGTTAGGGTTATGTTTAGAATAAGGGTTAGGGTTAGTAGATAGTTAGTTGAAAATTTACAGATGCTTTACAGACTACCCACCCGAAACACGGCAAAGGAATACACTTTTTGGCCTAAATGCAAAACCTTATGCTTGAGGCAAATCCAACATAACTCATCACTGAGTAACTGTATCATTATTTTCATCATGGTATGGGCATGCTTGACATCGGCAAAGACTGGGGAGTTTTTCAGGATAAAAATAAATGAGATTGAGCTAAGCACAGGCAAAATCCTAGAGGACAACCTGCTTCAGTCTGCTTTACACCAGACATTGGGAGAGGAATTCACCTTTCAGCAGGACAATAACCTACAACACAAGGTCGAATATACACTGGAGTTGCTTACCAAGAAGACAGTGAATGTTCTTGAGTGGCCAAGTTAGTTTTGGCTTAAATCTGCTTGAAAATCTATGGCAAGACTTTAAAATTGCTGTCTAGCCATGATCACCAACATCTTGACAGAGCTTGAACAATTTACTGTAGAAAATAATCATTTTCAAAAATCGAGGTGTGCAGAGCTCTTAGAGACTTACCCCAAGAAGACTCACAGCTGTAATACTTATCTGATCAAGGTTAAAAAAAAGTAATTCATCTAAACAATATATACAGTTGATGTCGGAAGTTTACATACACCTTAGCCAAATACATTTAAACTCAGTTTTTCACAATTACTTACATTTAATCCTAGTAAAAACTCCCTGTTTTAGGTCAGTTAGATCACCACTTTATTTTAAGAATGTGAAATGTCCGAATAATAGTAGAGAATGATTTATTTCAGCTTTTATTTCTTTCATCATATTCCCAGTGGGTCAGAAGTTTACATACACTCAATTAGAATTTGGTAGCATTGCCTTTAAATTGTTAAACTTGGGTTAAACGTTTCGGGTAGCCTTCCACAAGCTTCCCACAATAAGTTGGGTGAATTTTGGCCCATTCCTCCTGACAGAGCTGGTGTAACTGAGTTAGGTTTGTAGGCCTCCTTGCTCGCACACGCTTTTTCAGTTCTGCCCACAAATTTTCTATAGGATTGTGGTCAGGGCTTTGTGATGGCCACTCCAATACCTTGACTTTGTTGTCCTTAAGCCATTTTGCCACAACTTTGGAAGTATGCTTGGGGTCATTGTCCATTTGGAAGACCCATTTGCGACCAAGCTTTAACTTGCTGACTGATGTCTTGAGATGTTGCTTCAATATATCAACATAATTTTCCTGCCTCATGATGCTATCTATTTTGTGAAGTGCACCAGTCCCTCCTAAAGCAAAGCACCCTCACAACATGATGCTGCCACCCCCGTGCTTCAAGGTTGGGATGGTGTTCTTTGGCTTGCAAGCATCCCCCTTTTTCCTCCAAACATAACGATGGTCATTATGGCCAAACGGTTCTATTTTTGTTTCATCAGACCAGAGGACATTTCTCCAAAAAGTACGATCTTTGTCCCCATGTGCAGTTGCAAACCGTAGTCTGGCTTTTTTATGGCGGTTTTGAAGCAGTGGCTTCTTCCTTGCTGAGCGGCCTTTCAGGTTATGTCGATATAGGACTCGTTTTACTGTGGATAAAGATATTTTGTACCCGTTTCCTTCAGCATCTTCACAAGGTCCTTTGCTGTTGTTCTGGGATTGATTTGCACTTGTCGCACCAAAGAACATTCATCTCTAGGAGACAGAACGCGTCTCCTTCCTGAGCGGTATGACGGCTGCGTGGTCCCATGGTGTTTATACTTGCGTACTATTGTTTGTACAGATGAACGTGGTACCTTCAGGCATTTGGAAATTGCTCCCAAGGATGAACCAGACTTGTGGTGGTCTACAATGTTTTTTCTGAGGTCTTGGCTGATTTCTTTTGATTTTCCCATGATGTCACGCAAAGAGGCACTGAGTTTGAAGGTAGACCTTGAAATACATCTACAGGTACATCTCCAATTGACTCAAATTATGTCAATTAGCCTATCAGAAGTTTCTAAAGTCATGACAATTTTCTGGAGTTTTCCATGCTCTGTAATTATAAGTGAAATAACTAGTCTGTGAACAATTGTTGGAGAAATGACTTGTGTCATGCACAAAGTAGATGTCCTAACAGACTTGCCAAAACCATAGTTATCAAGAAATGTGTGGAGTGGTTTAAAAACTTCAACTGTGTGTGTGTGTGTGTGTGTATATAGGTATATATGTATATATATTGAGAGTATTTTGTGTCGATAAAAAAAAAAAACATTTGAATCCCACTTTGTAACACAATAAAATGTGAAGAATTCCAAGGGGGGGAATGATGATATGTTATGCACTGTAGTCTAAATTCAGTAGTCAAAAAATTCAGACTTAACAGGGAAATGTCAAATTATTCAATACTGTAAATGGTTAATGTGTGTTATTTTATGGCATATTGGCAATGTGGATTGCATCATGGTATTGTTTAAATATTTAACAACTTTAGAGTATGAAAGTGCCTTCAAAGTTGTCTATTTCATCTCTGTGTTGATGTCAAATGTGTCTGTTATTGAACCTAACAGTTGCTTGTAGTGCTGAAAAAGGAAATTAATCAACAAATGTACACCTCATTTTCATAGTTGTAGTTTGCATGATTTAAGCTTCATGTCAACTTGAGACTTTACAGGGCAAAATCTTACAGGGGGGTTTAAATATCAAATAGGCATCATTTTGGGGATTGAACGCAGACTGATTACATTAATGTTTCCAATATTCTGTCGACCGCATCAGATATTGTACCATCTGGAAATCATTCAAAGTCATGATGACAATTTTCTTCATTACTTAACACTGTGTTTAATCTAGAAGACACCCCTCTGCTAATCTGGTGTTTGTGGTATTTCCTTTCCTATTGTTCTGTGTCTGTCTGTTCACCCAGTAAACGGGTTGGTCCTGTTTGACGTGCTAGTGGAGAAATTGCACTAGTTGGGGTAGCATATCATGTTTTATGATGTTTCATCTTCCTTGTGAATGCAGTTTGGCATTGATCAGTGTTCCATTTTCTCGTCGAAAGGGACTTTTTGTTTTCTCTGTTTTGTGTGAAGAAAAAAAAAATGTATTCACATGTGGTATTCTGCTGTCATCATTTGTCCGTTCTTTTGATGTTCACACCAAAAAATTCATTGCAAGACAGAATCTCCGTCATTGCATTTATTTGAAGTCCAAAAACAATATATCTTGCTTGAGGCTTTCACTTTCTTTCCTAGTCCTGTATAGCATAAACCAGGCATCATCAACTAGATTCAGCTGCGGGACTTTATTTATTTATATACTTGAGTGGATGGTCAGGGGGCAGGAACGTAATGACAAATAATTTGTAAATTGCAAATTGACTGCAAGAAGCCCAAACAGATATATTTCAAACCTTGCATACATTTGTATACGATCACAGACTATTATGCGTGGGGATACTTGGGAATAGATTTCCAAAATTAAAATAATTTGGAGCTGATTTCCTGGTGTTTTTATAGTTTTTTTTATGTAAAACAATGACATTTTTGCTCAGAAAACTTGGAGCACAAAAATAAAACCACACGCGGGCCAAATACAGCCTGGGGGCCACCATTTGGAGAACCCTGCCATAAACTCACATCATGCTTAATGCAAACAATCAGGAAAATCACTAATTCAAATAAATGAATCTTTATTGAGAAAAAAGATTGATGCAAATACAAAACACCAAGATATCTATATTCAAAGCCGGTCATGATAATGATTTAAAAAAAGATAAGTTCACTTTTTCTTAAAGAAGCAGTACGTGATCCATAGTTCTTCCATTGACACATTAAAAAAGCAATGACTTTATCTTCCAATATACAAATGAGGTAAAAACATAAAATTCCACAATATGTTTGTATCCATTAGACAATGTTGAAGCCATTTATGATACAAATTAAAGTAGAATCATTTCTCTCCAACCCAGAGAGAAATCCTGTGAATCCCAAACACAATCTTAACATTTTAATCATTATTATTTTTACTAGCTCCTCTATAAGCCAGGTTCCTGGCCAACCGTGCTCGGAGGATGAATCAAAACTCCATCCCTTGAGGAGCTTTTGATGTCTATGAAAAAGCATTGCATTGCGGCAGCGCTCCGTTCCCTCACCTCCCTATCCTATTTTAAACTCACGTTGTTGCTGCCTTCAGAAAATTGGCACGTTTGAAATCCGTAATCAGAATGTCGACTTCTCAATCGACTTTTAAAACTCCCGTGATCCTTTGGTTTACAGCATGACAGCGCCGCCATCAACTCCCATTAGGATTAGTGCGCTGATGTGTTTTTAACACACTCCTACCCTTTACTGTTGTGCCGTCACGCTCAACATGCAGCGTCTCTGCACTGATTTTTTTTTTAAACTAAATCAAAATAATGAGAAGGGTGTGCTGATGCTACCTCGAAATACATTAAATACAATGTTGGTGTTTAGTCTATCGCAGAGGAAGGTAACATTACTTCTTATTTATTCCATTTGCTGTGCAACAAACCATTTCCAAAACCCTTTCTTGTCCCCTTCTCTACTCCCCATGGAGCTTCACAGCTCCTCACACAAGCACATTTAACTCAGAGTCCCGGAGGTGCTTTGATTCAGCACAAACTCTCCCTCCTTTCCGCCCTTCTGCATTCTTTGGCTAATTTCACCTCCACTCTCCACTCCTCTCTCAAAGGTGAACAACACAAATGCAGTGAACACTGGCTTCTGAAGCGTTTTTAGTTTGGGCAGATTGGTCCTGGTTTATATGATAGGGGAGGGAGAACTGTTTGTGGGGGCATCATCCTCCAGCTTTGGGGAAGATAAATAGCTGAGCCCCACTGGGTGAGATCCTTAGTATGAATACCCATGTAGCTGGATCATTTCCCTTGGGCTCATACTGTTTACTGTGAACGCCCCCACCACCTCTTTAACACAACTGGTAAACACTCCCTTCCAGACATATATCAGTGAACACAGTCAACTATAACTGCCTCCACTATCACAACGCCATGGCAACAACAGCGAGGGTCAGAGGGTGTCCACTGTCAATTCTATAGGAGGCTTCGGCGCGACCCTCTCTCCACTTTTTTCACCTTGGACCGCCATTCACGATGAATTTGTCATTTGTATTCATAGCATGGTCCTCTGCTGCAATGGTGGTGTTCAGAATGTTTGGTATTCCTGAGAAAGAAGGTTAAAGCTGAGAAACAGAAAAGGCCCTTTCCTCAGCTCCTCTGTCCTTTCTTTTCTTCTCTCCAGCTTGATTTCGGAGCTCTCTTCCTCCGGTGAATATTAATGAATGGAGGGGAGAGTGAAGTGAATAGAAAACCAAATCAAGTAAGGAGAAGTTTAGGTATAACATACGAGCACAACTGTTAACTGTGACTGCACAACCAGCAAAGAGATTTTGGAAAGAAAGTCCACTGGAAGGCCACAGAAAAAATCTTCCTGTATCAAATGTCTAAGCAGTTTTTAAAACACTGATGTATCACAGACATAGAGAACAGAATATGGTATATCAAGGGCCAAGAGGTGCGAGGCAATCCTCACAATTCATTTCACTGACAAATACAATAACATTTTCACCCAAATTATTGTCAACCGCAAGCCACTGCAATAGGTCTGTGTGCCATGCTCGGTAAGTGCCATAATTAATCTGTCCGTGTCATTGATTGGCAGCTCCCATTATCCAGTGAACAGTGAGTCTCAGCTATAGGCCTGGTTAGGTTAACATCAGTCCCAGCCTCAGCCTCTCTCTAGGCCCGTTTAGAGAAAAAACCCTGTGGAGAATAAGTCACTCCAAGAGAGGAGAGGCCAAGCTCTCTATCAGTCTCTCTCTCCTTCCTGAACTTCTCTCTCTCCTCCTATGCTTCCAATTAGTTTCCTGTAGCTCTGTAGTTTCCTGCTGTTTGGTGGTCTCTGCAGCACGGTAGCTTGGTCGGTCTCCCTCAGCGTTCAGAGGTCGCTGGCCTCTGTCTTCTCGTAGAGGGCTTTGACTTTCTCAAAACGTGGGCCCCAATCCTTCAGGGAGTCTTGGCCCCTAGCCGTGTCCTCCTCCAGCCCGGCTGAGCTGAAGGAGCTGAGGGACCCGGCCAGCGAGCCTCCCCCCTCCGTGGAGAACACCTGCAGGGAGTCGAAGGGGGCCGACTCTGGGGCCTGGTCAGCGTCCCGGATGATCTCACACAGGTAGCGGGCCAGGTCCTGGCTGGAGAAGGACAGGCTCTTTCTGGCCAGCAGGAGGGGCCTGCTCTGGCCCTGGGCGGGGGTCCTGGTGGGGGGCACATCCCTCCGCAGGGTGGTGGTGAAGGAGGAAGGGGCGGTGCTGGCGCCCAACCTGCTAAGAGTGTCCTGGGGCTGTTGGTGCTGGGTGTGGGGGTGGTGATGTTGGTGGATGGCCCTGGAGCGGCTGTACTGGACAGACTGGGCCGGACTGGGCTGGAGAGACTTCTGTAGCTCGGCCATATCATATGCATTCTACACACACACACACACACACACACACACACACACACACACACACACACACACACACACACACACACACACACACACACACACACACACACACACAGACACACACACACACACACACACACACACACACACACACACACACACACACACACACACACACAGAGGGAGAGAGGATGGAACGTCAAAATAGAGAATGGAAAGGAGGAACAAATGGACAGATGGAGCAATCGAGAGTATTTCGTATTTTATTAGGATCCCCATTAGCTGTTGCCAAGGCAGCAGCTTCTCTTCCTGGGATTCAAACAGAAATAAAACATCACATCATAGAGCGTGATGGTGAGTGAGGAGAAAAAAAGAGCAGAGCTTCCTCTGCATATGCTCTACCTGTCTACATTTACACTCTGTCTTCATTTTCTCCCTTAGTGAACGAAATCCAGATTAATTCTCTGCTAGTGGAGAGGTGACAGACCGTATTAGCCGAATACACTAAGTAATCTGAGGGAATGTGAAGGGGGCGAGGGGAGTGTTTCACTTCAACAGAGCACAGGGAAATATTGGACGAGGGCTAGAGAACATCCATTTTTATATAACACATAATCACTTCAACATTCATTTGATTCAGGCGAGACTGATTCACCCTCGTTACCACGGCAGCGCTTCACTCTGGAGAGATGGAAGCCTGGGCCCTGGAGGAAAAGAGGATGGAGGAATGGTAGAGTGGAGGAGTAAATGACACACGGGTGGGTGTGCTCTGTAATTGATTACCTCAAATAAAATGGTATTTGTCACATGCTCCGAATATAACAGGTGTAGACCTTACCGTGAAATGCTTACTCACAAGCTCTTAACCAACAATGCAGTTCAAGAAATAGAGTTAAGAAAATATTTATTGAATTAACTAAAGTAAAACATTTTTCTAAAATCAAAAAGAAAATTACATAACAATAACAAGGCTATATACAGGGGGTACCAAGTCAATGTTCAGGGGTACAGGTTAGTCGAGGCCATTTGTAAAGTGGCTATGCATAGATAAACACCGAGTAGCAGCAGTCTAAAAACAAAAGGGGGGGGGGGGGGGGGGCAAATGTAAATAGTCCGGTGGCCATTTGATTAATTGTTCAGCAGTTATGCCAGTTTTAAGCCGTTAAGGAGTCTTTTGGTTCTAGACTTGACGCTATATAGGTCCTGAATGTCAGAAAGCTTGGCCCCAGTGATGTACTGGGCCGTATGCACTACCCTCTGAAGGTGTTGTCGTGCCCTCTTCACAACGGTCTTGGTGTGTTTGGATCATGATAGTTCGTTGGTGATGTGGACACTAAGGAACTTAACTCTCGACCCGCTCCACTACAGCCCAGTCAATGTTAATGGGGGCCTGTTCGGCCCTCCTTTTCCTGTAGTCCACGATCAGCTCCTTTGTCTTGCTCACATTGAGGGAGAGGTTGTTGTCCTGGCACCACACTGACAGGTCTCTGACCTCCTCCCTATAGGCTTATCATTGTCGGTGATCAGGCCTAACACTATTGTGTCATCAGCGAACTTAATGATGGTGTTGGAGTTGTGCTTGGACACGCAGTCGTGGGTGAACAGGGAGTAAAGGAGGGGACTAAGCACGCACCCCTGAGGGGCTCCAGTGTTGAGGATCAGCGTGGCAGATGTGCTACCTACCCTCACCACCTGGGGGCGGCCCGTCAGGAAGTCCAGGATCCAGTTGCAGAGGGAGGTGTTTAGTCCCAGGGTCCTTAGCTTAGAGATCAGCTTTGTGGGCACTATGGTGTTGAATGCTGAGCTGGAGGCAATGAACAGCATTCTCACATAGGTGTTCCTTTTGTCCAGGTGGGAAAGGGCAGTGTGGAGAAAAGTGTGCAAAGCCTGTGTGCAGCTGCAGCTCTCACATCTAAAGATCCACCAAAGGACCTCTTAAAGGATTTCAGCATCACTGAGCATCTGATAATCACGTTATGTGTCATCGTGTGTAAGGAGTTCATGAATATAAAAACACTCCACTAGTTGCTTTCTGGTTGGAGTAGGAGGTGAACCAGAGTGAGAAGGTGTTACAGTGGCATGGTGGGGAAGAGGAGTGTGCTTGAGCTAGTGTGTTACCCATAATGCCTAGCCTCCAATCCAACCTGAATTGTTTCACTTCACAAACTCAGTCTGGAACTGCCTTCATTGAAACCGTTTGTGACAAGGGACAAAAAGGCACTGTATCACATTGTGTGTAAGTGTGTCGGAGACATAGATGTGTTAGCGCTTACCTGGTCCTCCTCTCCTCCTCCTTCCTCATCGTAGTTGAGCACGTTCTCTCTGATGTCCTCCCAGCCGTCATGGTGAGCTGACACGTGGTAAACGCCCTCCTTTAGGCCCTTGTAGCTGCGCCAGCGGGTGTACAGGAAGATGCCCAGCAGCAGCACTAGGGGGCGGCGGAGAGCACAGAAAGAGGAAGAGACAGACGCACAGAGAGAGAGAGAGAGAGAGAGAGAGAGAGAGAGAGAGCGAGAGAGAGAGAGAGAGAGAGAGAGAGAGAGAGAGAGAGAGAGAGAGAGAGAGAGAGAGAAAAAGTTCCTGGTTCAGTTTGATTAGAAGTGACTGCGTGAACTGTTTCCACTGTGTTGATTTGACATTGCATTATCAGCATGATGGCTGTGCTGAGAGGCCTGACAGGTGGAGTGCTGGCTGACTGCTGGGACAGCTACTCAATAAGGTCTCTCTCTGCAGAGTTGCAAATGGTGTTCTCAAAATCAATCCTCCCCTATAGACTGCTGTGACCTTTAGAGTATATTATCTACCCATACAGTTCTTCTCCATAAATCTCTCTATACTGTACACCTCCCTCCCCCTTCCGTCACACCTTATTTGACTCAACCTCTCTGCTTTGATCATTCCTCAGATTTCTCTCTCTCTCTCTCTCTCTCTCTCTCTCTCTCTCTCTCTCTCTCTCTCTCTCTCTCTCTCTCTCTCCTTCGGTTTCTTCAAATTCCTTTTCTCTATCCCTCTCTCCCTCTCAATTGCCCTTATTTGTTTTGGTTCTATCTGTTGATTGTTGTGTGCTCACCTATCATTAGTTTGATAAGGTGTCACTTAGCAAGGGGACCAGAGCGACAGGGTGAGACAGATCGAATTGAAATCTCCCAATTATCAGGGCAATCTCTGAGTGAACTCTCCATCTCCAGAAGTTAGGTACTGGTACCGGCAAAAACAAAATCTATATCAATAGATATATTGATTGCAATAGACCCAGGCTTTGTAGCGCTGGGTCTATTGCACAGGAATATGCGATCCCATGTCTGTCTGTTACTCTATTACTCCTGTGAAATGTTACAATTGTCTTCAGACAAGACATGTTCATCTAGGTGAGAGTGAGGTGTTAAAAAAGCCTCAGAGATTGACACGTTTCTGTTCTTAGGTGTGGGAATAGGCTGCATATCAAGTTGTGTGATATCTCAAGACCACTGTCTCTAACTCTGAAACACAGTGTTTGTGTATGACGGTCTGTCATCACTTGGATTGAGAGTGTTGTGTGACTAAGACAAAGGTTTCTCTGAAGTTAGTTCAGGTCAGCTCTCATAGAGACTTCCCTATTTGGGTTGTGTGTCTTCAAAGGCCCTCTCCGATTTAGAAATGTGTGTCTGTTCTCTCCAGGAGTGGAACTGTTGCTCTGATTACCAAGCAGAGGAGGTCTGAGTGGCTGGCTAGCTGCAGTCTACCTCCACGCCTTTTTTCCTCTCTCCTCCTCTCTCCTCCTCTCGTATCAGAACCCTACCAAAGCCTGCACTATCGATGGCATCACCCAACTAATGACCTCACACAAGCTTCTCCATAACCCTAAGATAGACACATGCATCCCAATGTCTAACACACACCACCATCTATACCTGGTTATGGAATATCACGAAAGATGATTGATTCTGTCTGTACCACACTCGTTTAAAAATTCATACAGACACTGTAACTGGCATGTGTGTCATGCTGAGTCCTGTGATGCATTCATTTGGAGTAGGGAAAAAAAGTAATCTCACTGAAGAATGTTTGTTTGTTTTTCTGCACCACTTGGGGTCTTTTTGAGTGGAAAAAAGTTGCAATTTACTAGTCAGGAAATACCTAATTATAAGACAAGTGGACACTTCCACCAGGAGCAAAGCAGACTGTTTTGTATACCGCATGGCAAAATAGTGAAACAGTTACATTTCTGATTTCAGCACTAATGCCTATTGTGTAATGATAGCTAGATTCTGTATACAGTAATGCATGAGGACAGTATATACTGTAGACTTTTCTTAGCTCAGACCCATATGAACGTGGATAAAGGAAGAAAAGCCTGTTTTCCTTTCTCCTCTGTTACACTATAGTGAGAGCATCCCTGTAGCGAGAGCATGGCGAGATGAGAATCTCAAAATAAATCAATCCTAGCCAATAATGAGCAGGCTCAAGGCCATCAAACTATAATGCTGTTTGCTGCAGCGGGCCTAGCAAAGCCTGCTCTCACTCCGTCCATTCCTCATTCTATTACTAAGTGTCTGTGTCTTTCCATTTCTCTCTTCCTTTCTCTCATTCTCTCCCTTGTACCCCTAATCCCTTTCACTGTCTTTCGGTGTCTGTGTACCTCTCCCCTCCTTTCTCTGTCATTCTCTCTCACTGTATTTCTGTCCTCTCTCATTGACTCTTTCTCTGTCATTCTCTCTCACTGTATTTCTGTCCTCTCTCATTGACTCTCTCTCTCTGTCATTCTCTCTCACTGTATTTCTGTCCTCTCTCATTGACTCTCTCTGTCATTCTCTCTCACTGT